>NC_064303.1:7328177-7402003 GCF_023373825.1 Bactrocera dorsalis
GAGAACGGACAATTCATGAATTATTCACCACGAGAACGCGCTGTCACATTCTAAACATCCAAACATGAAGCGTCAGGCATCGTGCAGCCACCGTATTCGGCAAATATGGCTTCTTGCGACCTTCTTCCACTTTCGAACCTGAAAAATCTGCTTCGCGCCAATACGCAATGAGTCCATTGAAGCCTTCACAAGCTCACAAGTCATTCGTTGGCGGCGATGTGTTAGCGCTGAAGGCACTGAAGCCCATCCTAGCCGAGACGTGTAATTGAGTGTACACTTTTTTTTTCAGTCCGGATCTAATTTGATCATCATAAGAATTTAACGCAATTATATTTTTTCAAAATATTTGTAAGTACTAAGTCTTAGGTATGTGACCGGTCTCCCGAAGCAAGGGAGCTAACTTGTGCGAAACATTTTTTTTTTGAAAAAGACATGTTAAAAATAAACAACTCAGCTCAACATCCGAATCAACTAAAAGTAAAAAAAAATTGATTTTTTGCACCTACGGACCCTTTCGTCAGAACAGGCACCATCATTAATATAGATTTCAGGTTCCTTGCGATAATAGTTTTTGTATTAATTAACCACTTAAAACTTAAAACTTAAAAAACTTAGAACTTAAAACTTAAAACTTAAACTTAAAACTTAAAACTTTAAACTTAAAACTTAAAACTTAAAACTTAAAACTTAAAACTTAAAACTTAAAACTTAAAACTTAAAACTTAAAACTTAAAACTTAAAACTTAAAACTTAAAACTTAAAACTTAAAACTTAAAACTTAAAACTTAAAACTTAAAACTTAAAACTTAAAACTTACAACTGAAGGCTTAAAAATTAAAACTTAAAACTTAAAACTTAAAACTTGAAACTTAAAACTTAAAAACTTAAAACTTAAAACTTAAAACTTAAAACTTAAAACTTAAAACTTAAAACTTAAAAACTTAAAACTTAAAACTTAAAAACTTAAAACTTAAAACTTAAAACTTAAAACTTAAAACTTAAAACTTAAACTTAAAACTTAAAACTTAAAACTTACAACTGAATGCTTAAAAATTAAAACTTAAAACTTAAAACTTAAAAAAAGCAATTCTCGCAACTTAAAACTTAAAAGATCTTCCTTCAAAATATTCTCAAAACATAAAACTCAACTTAAAACTTAAAACTTGAAACTTTTTCTCATCTAACTCCAAAATCCATTATCTTAATAGTTTACATTCGCAACAAAAAATCGTAAAAATTTTATCAACAAATCTACCGAAAAAAGCTGTGTAAACACGAATCCATATTTGTCAGAATTGTATAAATGGGTTTTTGTTGATTTGACCTGCAATTATGATAAATGCATTGCAGTGACTGCCCAAAGGCCCGCCAACCACTTGTTCGAAAGCTGAAAATTACGCTTGTGCGCCGCAGTGCTTAAAAACCCATTAATCACTTCATTATTTTGTAATTTTGATAATTTTCCAAAATCGTCCATAAAATCGGACCGTCGGCCGCCTACGCGTTTGCAATGGCAATGCGACGCTGTAAAACGGAAAAACCAGTGCATTGTTTGTGCAAGCTTTTTGTTTGACAGCAGCTAAAGCTTCCGTTGTCACCATTTAAAATGCAATCAATTTTCAGGCAGACACTCGTGCGGAGTGTACTCCCCGCGTAGTCAAACCCTTTACTCCCTCCTAACCCTCCGCCCGTTGCGTTGGCGAGCCAGCATTGCGAAAAGTAAATATTTGATTTTCTCATAAAACTCAAAGTAGAAACGGAAGCCGACTATGTAAATGAAATTGGAGGCGATTACGTAATTGAAATCAATGTGGTGCGGTGCGGAAGTGGGCGCCAAGCGGGTATACTGTGAAGGGGTTGCAGCCGAAAATAGTTGGGAAAAGTCAAAGTGGGAGTTTAGTTAATTGCAGCTTGCACAAAATTGAAGGATTTGTGCGGGTTGACGAGGATGAAGAGAGTAAACATTGTTGGAATTCCGTTGTTGTAGCTTGAAAGGGTTCATGTCGAGGATTCACTGCGCTTTAATGATAATTTTTACATTTTTTTAATCTTAATGTAACGGAATTTTGAAATATCCTCAGAAATTGATTTTATCTTCGATACTAAAACATCATTCTTTTTTCTTTGAGAGAACCAGAGAACCATTCGTTTTGACCCACACGATAACCTTACAACATAGACTAAGATAATAAGCTCACCACGCTATAATTATTCGAGAACTATTATGGTCGTTTATTCACAAAAACTATGACAAATTTCAATGACTCAGAAGAGATTCCGAACGTCCTTATGAAGTCGTTGCGTCAAAAACCGTCGAGAAAGTTCTTAGATCCAACACAGAGAGTACCAAAAATTGTTGAGAAAATTCTTGAAGCCAAAACTGTTAGGAGGGAGTTTTTGCGCGAACAATCGTCGAGAAAGTTTTTGGAACCAATACAGTAAAGTGAGAGTTTTTCCATCAAGAATCATGGAACTCATGCAATAAGCGACAGTTTTTGAACTAGAAAACGTCGTCGAGACAATAGAGAGAGAGTTTTTAGGACAAACATTTTCGAGAAAGTTCTTGCAACCAATATGCCAATATATAAAGAGAGAGTTTTTCTAACAAGAATCATCAACTGAATACTTGGAGCCAATATAGTAAAGGAGAAGGAAACTGAGAAACAGTTGCGAGAGTGAGGGAGCTGCAATACCATAAATTGAGCCTTTGGGCAAATAACAATCAACAGATTAGAAAATGCTAGGTGCCAATACAGAGAGTCTTTCTCCAGAAAATCTCCGAAAAAATGAAGCCAAAATAGCAAAGAGAGGCTTTTAAATCAAATATCGTCTAGAAATTGCTTGGAACCAATGCAATGAAGAAATCATCGACTGAATTCTTGAAGCCAACATATTAACGAGAGCTTGTCAATGAAGAGAGAATGTTTGTGCTAAAAATCGTAGAACAAGTTTTTGGAACCAATAAGGTAAAAACAAAGTCTATGTACCACAAATCTTCCAGAAACATCATAAAAGCAGTAAAGCCGACGAGACAGATTTGAAAAAAGAAAAAAAAAAATTAGAAACATGTATTCTATTTTCACCTATTGGAGGCGGAAGACGCTCAAAGTTTCAAGAAACCCCATTGTGTCGAGTTGAAAAATTGATACTGGCGGACAAACCGCTGTTTGGTCGAAATAAACATATTTTTCTGTAAAGAGTACGATTATATGAATCACAAGGAACCGGCGTTCTATGCTGTCAAAGTGAGCTTTTGCTTAAGATCGATCTTTTAACCTAACGTTTATACCATATAAAGGTAAAATAAGAAAAGAAATGCCAAGCACTGTTCCCAAAGCTTTTAGGATTAAGTAGAAAAAAAGGATCCTAATTTCTCCAATAAATAATATAATAGCAGAGAACAGTTGCCACAGCAGTATTCGTCACAATAACACCGATAACATTTTACATTACTTCAACAACAATCCATAGATATGCATATTTTTTGCGTCTTCGCCATCCCCAAAGCAAGTCACCCTTTCTGAGAAAAATACTGCAGAAATAAGTACTTTCCTTGGAATTCTGCGCGATTTAAATTTATACATATTCGTAGCTCAAATTGCAATAAAAACAAATCCGAGCGTCTTAAAGAATTTCACACAATCAACAATCGATTTTCTCTCTTCACAGCGAACCATTTTCATAGATCCACAAAAACAAACCTACACAGACAAAAAGCAATGCAGGGACGTCAATTCTAAGCCACCCAACAAAGCAAACACGCTGCCCACTCAACTCACCCCGCCAGCTGTGTGGTGAATTTCATGTCCCGCACATAATTTAAATCCAACTTTGCGTTAGAGATTTCGCTCAGCGATTGCAATATTTACACACTTTGACAAGACGTGACTTCGCCAAGGCGCGCGTGTATTGGTGGTGTTCTAACGGCCAATCAAGCGGAAAAGACACTTTTTGATACGGAATTTCAAACAAGTATTATATATGTATATTTAAATTGTGTGTCTTCAATAAATAAGAAATTGGTTTTTGTTTGCCGACTTTTAGCGACCCTTGTCCGGGAGTATGGTATAGAAGTCTAATATTAGCAAGAAGACGCTTTTTTGAGTGATAAGGGACGGTAAGGCATCTAAGCAGAAAATGATTTGTTTGTTTTGAGTTGGAGTTGCACAGGAAATATGAAAATGCTGATAAGCGACGAGAGACTAGGGTGTGAAATGGTGTGGACTAGTAGAATTAGGAGCTTAAAATGTTCTGAGACGAGTTTACAGTGAGAAAAAATCATTCGTTTTTTAAAACTAACAGAAAAATTTAACATAATTTTTGAAAGTAAAATAATTTCTCCCATGAACATCGCCTGCTCTTGCAATAAACAATGTATACCAAAAATAAGTATTAAGTTCGTATCATAGTCGACTTTTGTTGATGAAGACGGACTAAGACGGCAATCCGGCCGAGAAAATAAGATCCATGATGAATTAAATACACCGCCTTCATTCCACAGTAGAGAAAAGAAGAGACCAATGGTTCTGTGATCGCCAGTCCAACGATAAGGTCTACATATTCACCGCCGGATCAAAGGGAGAAACAAGAACAGGAGCGGGCTTATTGTATAGTGTTACATACTATTACAAGGTAACTTAAAACTATATGTTGGCAAATCAGCCTTCCAGGCCGAAATTGTTTCATATAAGAGAAAGTGCCAATTGGGCTTCTGCGCGAACCAGCAAGTCCATAAAACTTCTAGTGAACAGCCAAGCGATAACTAAGGCTCTCCGGTGAGCCAAAACTAAGTCGCGTTGCGTAAGATTATGCAAAGAGGACTCTCAGGTAGCAACTCGGTTAATATCAAGTGGCTACAATAGCATATAAGGATAGAAGGAAACGAAAAGGCAGACTAGTTGACTGGTTCAAGGGCAGCTGGGAACCCAATCCACCTTCAAGGGTTGTTTAAAGCAATGGACCCTAGAGAAACGCCTCGAGTCTTGAAACACTAGCAACACAGGGCATACCACAAAGTCATTTTGGGGTAGTGTTTTTTGTGAACAGACCAAAAAGTTTCTACTTCCTGGCGAAAGTAAAAATTTGGAAAAGTATATTCGGCGCGATGCAGAGCATGCGTAGAGAATGATGAGGCGCTGGAACATTATTTTCGAGAATACCCAGCCTTCAGCCGGATGATATGGGATATATTCCATGGCTCTCAATGCTACAACTAAAGAGTCATTGGAGAGAATGATTGGAAAAAAGGAAAACTCCACTGAGTTGCTAAGACATTATAGGTTCTTCCGAAAGACCAAGAAATGAATCAAATCTAGAAAAAATTTAGATAGCCGAAGCAAGGAAATGTGACCTTGAAGCCAACGCTAGACCTGTGTTTTGGACTAATTTTGTTTGAACAGAACGAGACATTTTTCTTGATATCTTTATATTGGTATTGGAAGGAGATGGAAAAGTCTGATGCCAAACGATAGACTTTTTTCTGTTAAAAATAATAATCAAAATATACCGGTCACAATCACAAATACTCAAACTTTGAAGTGAAGTAACTTTTTGAAGTACAAAATATTTTTACCAGTGTATTCTTCCGCCGCCCAGTAGATTAAAAGATTTGCTTACACACACGTTCGGACCACAAGCAAATTTACGAATTGAATCAGTTTCATTGTAGTGATTTGTGGCACGTTTGCGTGGCTTATCTTATCGCTTATCAGTGGACACAATTTGTTGACAGTGACTGTAGATTCAAGCGATTTCTGCATTTGGTGAATTCGTTGTTCTTGTAGTCGTTTGTTCTTCTGCCTCAACTCTTGGGTATGCAAATAAGTCAAGGTTTTGAGAAGATTTTCATTGTTGTTTGAAGACGAAAATAAAATAAACATATTAAATGTGGATATGCACGTGGTATACCATCTTTTTGTGTAGATATATAGTATTAAAATATCTATATTAGGGTGAGTCAAAACAAAAATTTAATATTTTATTTTTAGATACCGTGAAAATATCACCAAATATGCCAAAAAGGATTTCTAGTTAAGTTTTTAGATCTTTTTTCGAATAAAATCCTTGAAAATATTATCAAAAATGACGAAGGAACTTTCGGTTAAAGAATGAGCTCTTACTTTTAATATCAATAGGTGGCACATTGACTAATACATTGTGACTATCAGTTCTATCAGTTCTATCAAAAACACAAGCCTACGAGTCGTACAAAGCCTTCAAAGGCGGTCGAGAGATCGTTGAAAACATGTCTCGTTCTTCCTTTGACCTCTTCAACTGATGAAAATATTAAAAAAGTGAAGGATATAGTGAAAAATTATGAGGAAGGTGCTAGAAAGATGGAAAGAGAGTTCGAAATATCTCTCGAGTTTGTTCAAATGTTTTTGGTTAATATTTTGGATATGAACCGCGTTCTAGCGCTGAATTTCTTTCAAAAAGAGTACAGTAGACAGGTCTCTTTGGACATGCTTGATCGTGCGAATTCCGATCCCAGATTCATAAGGGGCATTGTAACTGCCAACGAGACAAAAATACGAGGGAGACCAAATAAACCTCGTCAAAAATCAAAGTGATGCTCATAGTTTTTGGTACTAGTGCATTATGAATTTTTTCCGGAGGGGTAGATGGTCTAACTCCAGGTTCTAGTTGGCCGTATTGAGGTATTTGCGTGAGAACATAAGTCAAAAACGGTCGGAATTGAGGGAGAACAATCCATGGATTTTACATGCTGATAATTCACCATCGCATCGAGCCAAGATTGTGAGTGAATTTAAATCCAAAAACACAATGAATACCAACGATCAACCACCGTATTTACCAGATTTGGCTACGTGTGATGTTTCCCATTTTCAGTAGGTCGAAAAGATAAAACGAAATTCTCTGAAGGACCGGAAGGTGTCTATGAAAAGTGTTTCGAGGACTGGACAAGTTTGTTTATACTGTTGTTTTTTTTTCTTAAATCCATCCACCCATCCTCCTGAGGACTAGAGTTTTTGAGATATCGATCTAATTTTTTTCTTTTTTTCTCTCCGCCCATTTGTTGGAACTACATATATACTATACCATAGCTGCCATAGAAACTGAATGATCAAACTCAAGCTCTTGTTAGGAACTGCTTTTTTTTTGAAGGCTTTCTAGTCTCGGTATTGAAGTTGTCATGCTCTCTTATCTTACGTCTTATCGGACGATATTTTCACGGTATCTAAAGTGGAAAAAGTTTAAAGATTTTTTTTGGCCCACCCTAATAATTATGTAGATCAAAAGTTGAGCGGGTATAACAAGCAAATCGATTCATATCAAAACACATGCGGGCGTTTAAATAATAATTGTCTAGGAAGATATGTAAGTTTTGGGAGATGTATTAGTACATTTGAGAAATATATAGTATATATATGTATATACAAAAATATATATCTATATATAGTATATCTACATATATGTGTCTGTATATAAGTGCCTATCAAACAACTTTCAAGAAAAGATTGTGTAATCATGCCAGCGATTCGCATAAAATTTAAGTGAAGGGTAGATAATGAAAGAACTTTGCCAAAAATGCTGCCTGAATTGATGAACAGCTGCAACAAACACACACACACACACACAAGCATACCGTTATTGGCCAGCTGTCACAAATTTGCTATTTCTCAGCAAAATAAATGCAAGTCGATTATAGCAAATGACTGTGAGACCACCAATGCCACCGCCTACACATACAAATATGGGTGCCACATAAAGGTGCCTCGAGCAGCAGGACCCTACTTCATTCATGACTTGACTTTGAGAGCGCGCTCACACACGCTTTAATGCCGATTGAATGGCAATTCAATACAAACTTAAATGCACACGAGTTGCTGCTTAAATGCGCTACGTGTGAGCCGAACAAATTGCTGAAAGAATATTGCAAAGGTTACAGACATTTCAGGAGCGTTGTCAAAGGCACAGTGGGACGGCAGTCAGCTACGTGTCAAATGCGACACTTAGCTGCGTAGAAGACGCACGTATTTATAGCAGTTAGTTGCTTGCAACATGTCAGCAAATTGTGATTTCTGCGAAAAAAAGTGACCTAGACACATAACGGCGTGCTCAGGTGTCCAATCAGTTACATACACACACAGAGTTTTCCTATCTCTTACAGTCGCACAGTCTCGCTATCTATTTTCCTCTCTTTCACTCCCTTTCTCCCTCACTCGCCTAGTTTGTGTTTGTGCATGTCCTTTGCCCGCTGTTCTATTTCAATGCACCATATAATTGCTAAAAGCGCCTTGTTGTTGTTGCAATCTGCCAATACAAGTTCCATAAATATGAAACAATAACTCTGTTTGTCCACAGCGTGTGTCCTTTACCGCTGTTCTCTGCATTTTGTGCCAGTTTCTGTGTACTTGTTGGCGGAAATAGTAAAATAAATTGCCTTACAAAGAGTTTTTGTTATTCTTGTTGTTGTATGTTTTCAGGTACGTACTCTAAAATGGAGTGGCACTTTTGCGAATTTTTTTCCGTGTTCACCCGCTTTGTTTTTGTTGGGTTGTTTGAGGAAATAACTAGTTATTTGAATTGCATGAAGACTGAACATCTGTTCGGGTCGGCACTTGACCGATTTATACTTACCTATATAAAGTATATGAGAGAGTGTGAGAAATTTGTTTGACCTTTCGGAGTCAATGTGAAAAGTTACTCAAAATCGATTGGAAGTACTACAAATTATATGGTATAGTATAGGAAGTCACTTGATGAGAGTTTGTTGAAAGACAAGTAGAAGGAGTGCAAAAATAGAGATAATTAAGGATGATGTAGTACCAGAAAGATCAATATTTCACATGCTACTAGGTTAGGTTAGATTAAAGCGTAGGACTTGAACAGCTCTGAACGTTGGTTCTTTGTGTTACCCAAAACCTTCTAAAAAATTAATGACCAGAACCTCATATCTCGACGAGTCGTTTTGAGCTTATCACAAATTTCTTAGGGCGTATAATCAATCGTATAATCAAGCGTATTTCAATCGTAAACACTTCTGTATACTCGCTGATTATACGAGTATGTCTACGACGATATTTCAATCTCAGTCTAACAAACCCGGGCAATAGAAGAGAAATTGACAAAATGATTTCAACTCGACTCAACATTTAGCTTTACTGAAAGGCTGGGCTGAACATGATTGAAAGAATGTGTTTCAGACCAGACCGTGGAGTCTCGGATGTCGTGCCGTTCACATCATATATCTTGGCTTGTTTGTGGCATCTGCCACTTATGGAACCACTGTATGGTGAGAAGCAGCCACGACAGTCTTGGGGTCCCAAAAACTCTTTTCAATTCAGTGTTGTACTTGTATAATGCTTGCCTGTATGCCCGTATGTCGCACCGTCTCAACTGATGCTATGCAAGGTACACCCCCTCTTGATGATGTGGAGAGAAAGCAGCCGGCTTCTAGACGATATGGTCAGGTGTAGGTGGCAAGAACGTTGGGACAATAATACTACCGGCCGAATGAATTATGTTAAACACACCGAACGTTTACTGAAAGGCGTCCGAAAAGTATTTAGTCGTAGTGTACTGGATAGTGCCCAGTAAGAACACTTACAATAGCCTCGCCGCTATGACTTTGCTACGCGCATAAATACTTGACTAGCGTTTCTCGAGCTTATGGAAGGTCCATAGATCCAGCGCTAAAGCACAAGTGCATAACGGAATACAAATTTGCTTACAAATAGATGAGATTTCCTCCCTCGCAAGCTCATCTGATTTGAAGTTTCCTGTGATACCGGGCACCTAGATTAGTCTATTCGGAAGATGTCATATGCTATTGCTACTGAGCTCATGCACGCCTTGACTATTTTGAAAACACTTCACACAGTAACGGGGGTTTCAAAAAGAGCGCCACAAAAGCAAAATGGTTTGGGATCCCAATTAAATTCTTTATTGCTGTGAAAGTACATTCGATGCAATTATGTATTGAACTTGATTTCTTTTGCATGGTCACCACGGGAACGTCTACAGAAGTCCAGACGCTGAAGCCAACTTTCGACGGTTTTCAAGCATAAAGTGGCCGATACTGCTGCAATTTTATGTTCGATATTCGTACAGAGTTCATCAATCGTCTCTGACTTATTGGCATAGACCATAGGCTTGACGTAGCTCCACAGGATACACATAGTATAAGGGCGTCAAATCGCTCGAACGAGGCGGACAATTGAATTTCGTGAGAAAACACGTTCACCAAACTTGGTTCTCAATAAATTGATTGTGCCACTCGCTGTCTTGCTTGTGGCGCCGTCCTGTTGGAACATATTGTTCAAGTCCATATCATGCAATTTGGGCCAAAAATATTTGGTTATCATTGAGCGGTAGCGATTCCCATTCACAGAAAAGTGCCTATCATGATCATCACGGAGAAAGTACGACCCAATGACGCCGCCGGCCGATAAACCGCACCAAACCGTAACTTTTTCGGAATGCAATGGTGACTCATGGAGTACGTGTGGATTGCTGCCTGACTAATAACGCATATTTTGCTTATTGACAAAGCCATTCAGCCAGAAATGAGCCTCATCGCTGAAGATGATTTTTCGATGAAAATCCGGATCATTTTCAAGTTGTTGCTCAGCCCAATTCACGAACATACGACGATTCTGGTGGTCAAGCGGCTTCAGTTCTTGCGTCTATTTGATCTTGCAAGGATTTATTCCAAAATTTGCCACAACGACGTCACTGAGATGTCCAACGCTTGAGAACGATGTGTGAGAGACTGCCGCTAGCGGCAGCAATATTCTCGACACTTCTTTGTTTCACTGGCATTTTGTACTGTGCCTGTGGTTTGAAATTTTTCCACTAGACGCTCAATTGTTGATCTGACGGGACGATTATGACATAAATTTGACGTAGCGCTCTTAAACTTGAGGGCGCTGACTCCGAAATTCGGTAGTAAATTTGAATAATTCCGACTCGTTGTTGGATCGTATATCTATCCATGATGAAATGGCAAACCTTACTGAGAGCAAAATATCAAAAGTCAAATCATGTGATGGAACAAATGGTATAAGAAAGGTGAGAAATCAGCATTATGGATCATAATTTGTCATTGAAGCACATGCACCAAAAATGTTGCCTACATTTGGGCGCATTGATAAAAATGTATGAGCAAATCAAACTTGACAAACATTTCTAATACCTAATACATACAAAATTTTTCTTTTTTACTTTACTGAATAATAAATACCCAAACCAAATTGCTACAATTATACCGAAATCAATCCAGCCCATGTACCCTAGAGTTTTCAAAACAAATACCACTTAATTTGCGCACAAAAGTATGCACATATTTCAACTAAAAATTTGTGAAACTGAACGGACTTTACACAAGCAACCAAAACGATGCGAAAGGACCCAATACAAAAGCTTAAAGAAAAAAATAATAAAAGGAAAAAACCGAAAAGTGATTTGAAATCGAAATCACTAAACGTCACTGACAAAGAGCGAACACTTCGCATAAAGGTCACATAACAGTCAAATTGTCTTTGGAGGACAACAATTTTGGGCTAAAAATTCATCATTTGGGAGCACTTTTACTGCGACAAATGTCGTTGCAATGACCAACTGACCAACCGACTATGACTGCTGACTACTGACGCATGACTTGTGACTTGTGACAGTACGAGTATTTGGGTTTGAATGGCTACTGTTTGTAGCTGGGGGACTTCAATCAAAATTTATACAAAAAAAAAGTGTGCAAAAACAGTGTTGCTGTTTCACTAAATTTGTTGTTGCCGCTATTCCTTGTTTTTTTATGACGTCAGCTGAACATCTCACTTTGATGTTTAGTTTTTGCGCGCCGAGTGATTGGATTTTCCATTTCTTTCTTGGTTTAGCAGTTGCCGCTGTTTTGGCCAAAGTTTTATTTGGTTGCACTTTCATTTTATTGCGGTTGGCGCTTGAGCTGCCTTGCCACCTTACTACCTTGCCAAAACCGCTGACTGCACTTCCCTTTGCTGCCGTATTTACTTTGATTTATTCTATCAACAATCTAATTGACATATAAACATTTTGCCAGCCGAAAAAAACCTCTTTTTATGTAGATACAAAGTTTTTGGGTAGTTACACTTTTTATATGAACCAGCAGGAGTATCTGAAGCAGACTAACTACATACTAACTATACGTACTAACCGTAAAAATAAAACCCACAGGTTTGAGTAATTTTTACGACCTTTGAGCGCCACCGAGCGCACATTTAAGTTAATAAAGTTTTTATTTTACTTTATTCGATGAAAGGATAATCATTCATGTTTATTTGAAGGGACTTTCGTTCGGAAGCAGCGCGAGTAGGAAAACGCGGAGGGTGTTTAAGAGGGGCATGGCGATAGCAGATGTTTGCAGAGTTTTCGGTAGATGCGGGTTGATTTGACAAAGTAATGAAATTGGTTGGATTAATCATTGATTTAAGCAGCAATGCAAAAGGATATACTGAATACAAATATATATATGTATGCTTATATGTATGTCTGTATATAGACGCGATGCTGGCAAAACTTTTGTTGCCGACATTTCACTTATCTCATCTTCGATTCAAAGCAAACTGCGTAGAAGACGTACAAGCAAGAAAGCTGAAACTTAATGCATCTCTTAGTGGTGATAATTAATGAATTGGAAAATGGAATTGGATTGGTAAAGGTAGCAAATTCTGCGTAGGAAGCTATAAGGACCATAAACTTAGTAAATAAATAATATAAAAAATAAAAAAAATGTTAACTTAGGCTGCTTCGAAGCTATAACACACTTTAAGTTAGGTTAGATGGCTGATCAAAGATGGCGCGTGAATCTAGGATATCAAAGTGCCTTTTCTTGCATACTCATTAGCTTTAGAGTTTCTACCGATTGAGGTGTGGCCAGGCTCCATACGTGTATTTTCACAAAGCCACTCGATGCTATCGATAGCGAAGTTAGTCACTCCTTGACGAGTTCAAGGCGAGTATCGGCCCTCTGCTATCTAAGTGGATGGTTACTTTTCTGAAGGAGATTACTATCCGGAGCAGCAAATATACTGCTACCTCAATCGCTGCAATCTCGGCCTGAAAAACATTGGTATAGTCAGGAAATCTGAAGCTGGAGTTGATAGAGAGCACCTAATAGTAAGCCCCCCACCAAAATCAGAACCTCACTGCCCCTCTCCTCCAATGGCTTCTTCTCAACCACATCTCCCTCGGCGCCAGAGTTCCGTTTGGCGACTCCATTATCCAAGTGATCTGGTATAAAGTCAAAGTACGTGAGAATTTTCGAGTGTTCTGTTAGGATTCCAGATTCTGAGTCTGATAGCAACTTTCGCAGCCATACTCTTTCTGAAGATGTCGACGGACAATGTGTGCAAGATGGCGTTAAGTGCAATGGTTGGAGTGTACGCTCTCTAGTTTCTTAGCAAGTGTGATCCTTTCTAGAGTCCTCCACCTCACAAAGATTCTATACAACAGAATGGGCTTGACTATGGTGTCATAATGGCTCCTTTACATTAGTATAAGGCAATCGATGCTGTTTTAGATTTGTCTTCGATATTCGTCTTCCATGGAAGCTTCCTATCCAGGATGAGCCCTAGATATTTCACTGTATCCGCCTGTTGTAGATGGATGTTTTCCATTTGAGGCAGCGGTGTCACTGGAATCTTGTATCTTCTAGTAAATAAAACTTTCTCGGTTTTATTTGAGTTGATGGTAAGACCATTTATGACTGCTAAATTTGTTACGACACTAAGATACCCCTGCATCAACTCGTAAACGGTACTCAGGAACTTTCCTTTGACCATAAGAGCTACATCGTCTGCATAGAAAATCGGAGCGCGGTTTCTTTCAGTGTGATCTCTATCCATTCTGAAAGGTGATAGCTCTAATAATGAAGACATGTAACAACTTTTTATCTCTGACATCGAGATTTTTCTTGCTTAGATTGATTAGAGTGCCTGGTCACAGCGGAATTGCAGAAAGCTGCAAGGCTGATAAGCTTCGTAGGTCAGTTTCTAGCTACAGAATGAGAATGGCGCCACTAACAGATACCAGAGTCTGTACAATCACAAAATTCTTCGGCCGCAGGGTAAATCGTAAGCGGTCTAGTGAGCTCCACAACAATGTTCATCTTTTAAATGGAGTTCTAACTGAATACTGTCGAAGTCTTATGCACCAGTTGGAGATACAGCAAATGACACACTGCACTATCAGAATTCATGCGGTGGGATCAAACATTTTACCGGGTTTCAGTTGCACTGCTGCTTGGAAGAAGATGAGATGGAATAGTCTGAACACTTTCTTCTCAAATGTTCTGCTTTTGCCAGATAAAGGCTTAAGTAAATCCAAGTGAGTTAGCGGCTATTGAAATAAAGTACCTAAACAGTCTTCTAACCTTACCTTACCTAGCCTCATGTAACTTAACGCAGTAAATAAAGTCTCTGTTTATTATATTTAACGAAAGAATGCTTTCTTCTCCGATAACTTTAGTACTGTTTCATCAGATCTATGCAAAATCTCTTCCAGTATATACAAAATACAGCTGCGATTTATCTTAAAAATGGCTAACCGAAAGTACACATCAGGTTTTTCGAAGTGGTAGAAATATTGGTGTACGTGGCTGGAGAAAGCGCCTGGAAGGCATAATTACGTCTGATCGAAACCCAATAACAGAGAAATAACATAATCAAGTAAAGGGTTCTAAAACAACAAACGGAGCCAGCCGAAGTGAGGATCTTTCACGCTTCTGGCAGTAATCTTTCTAAAGAGTTCTATTTTTAACATTTTTTGAAGAGATATTTGCGAGTTTCCACGTAAGAAAACTCAATACTAACAAAATGTTAACCGAAATTGCTTCCTAAATCACAAAAATCTTAAAAACCCACAACGTGTGTGTTCCAACCGCAAACTACCAGAAAATAGGTGTGTCGCAATATTCCTCCCTCCACGCTTAACCAAACGGCTTACAACTTTATTCCGGGCGCACTCGGATAAAGTAAATGCACTCACAATCGGCCACACATTACCGGCAAAGGAAACCCATAATTACTTAAGCAGTACTTAAACGATTAGTGGCAAGTGGCAGTTTAGAGCATTACTTACAACTACCAAGTATGAAGAGAACAGAAGGATACGGACATTTGACTACTTCAACTAAGCCAACAAAGAGTGGTCATTAATAATGTATGAAATTTGAGGATATGCACTTGATGCTGAAGTTAAATTGATGAAAAGGATTTTCAGGCAAAAAAGGAAAAAAAAATACAGTCAATAAGCGGTGAATGAAAAAGCCGGTGAGCAAAAACCAGTTCCTGTGTGCTGCTTGTGTACTTTATTCCTGTTTTTGTGCTTGGTTTTTATTTTATTTCATGTGTTTTTATTTTCTCCTTTTTGCTGGCCGTAATTTCACACACAATTACACAATCGCCAATATCCGTTTTATTGTGTTTTCAGTGAGTTGGCTTGTTCTTTTCATTTTCGGCTTAAACGAGTGTGTGGCGGCCAAATCAATGCCCGTCGCATAATCCCATTTGCGTGTGGCGGAGTACATTGAATTTACTTTATGGTATTTATTGTGTCACTTTTATTAAAACATTGTTGCTTTGTGGCTGTTTCTTCGGCTTATTTGTTTTTGTAGCGAGATATTTTTATATAATAAATTTCCTTTCAATTTTTTTTTTTGTCTTTTTTTGTGTATCTTACTTACTTTTTGTTTGTATATTTTCTCTGGGCTACACGCCAGTAAAAAAGAAGAATACTCACCGTGCCATTCCTTCTCTACTAATACTCGTAGGTTCTCCAACATTCTCTTTGCGCTCATATTTTCAATTAGTTAACGAGCTTACCTGTCGCGCACGAAGATAAGGTAGAGTTGAAAGGACTCCTTCAATGGTTGCGCGATGTCTAAGGCAAACATAAGTTTGTGTGATAGGCAGTATTGGTCTTTGCTTACTTTAGTACTTGAGCTGAAGTAATCGGCATGTGGTTTGTAAAAATTTCAGGTATTTATAACCGTTTTTTTGCCGCTTTATTACCTTTTTGGGAGATTTGCTGTGTTTGATGAAATGCCGCAAAACAAATTTACGAGTTCGATAAAAATTGCACAGTATGTGTATATGTATGTATATAGGATGTTCTATTTTCGGTCGAATTATTTTTGAAGAAATATGGACCAATGATTGCATCGGCCTACAAACAACACGTAACCTTTGTATTTTCTGGATGGAATGCCAGCTCATGAATCCCTTCAGGTTTCTCTTCGTCCTAGCTTTTGAATTGGATTGGAGACGTTGCTAGCCTAGGATCCATGTTAAATGCAAGAAGAGCGTGATATGCTAAGGAGTCATCTGTCAAGTCATTTCAAAACGACTACATGCGCTGAGAATGATTCGGGAATGGTCAAGCTCAGAAGAAGTTCAACTTTCAAGGCGACAACGAAAAATTGTTGTATTCTTGAATAGCATTACAAGATAAACAGTTATACAGTAAAAGTTATGACTAGCGATCGGCAAGATCGAGCTGTATTTTGTCCGCTTTCAATTTCAGATCTCGATATAGAATGTGCCAAGTCAATCCGATTTGCTGTGGATGGGTTTGAATCGACTATCCACGGTCTTCGTGTGCACTCTCAGCTTCACTGCGTACTCGAATATTTCCTAATAATGTATGCTGGGTCTCATGATCACGATGGTGGTGTTGCGAATAGTACGCTCAGAAAGTGGATTATGTTGCCCAGTCGAAGTAATCGGTGGCTGAAGCTATCACTGTAAGTTTTTACAAGCTTTTCTTGTTTTGAATTTTTCTAAAGCGAAATCATTCGCCATAGACAAGAACAGGTAGTAATCACTCGGAACTAATGTCGGAACTACAAGTGGATTCTTCGGACACTACCAATTAAGCTCCCAGAGCTTCTGGCAAGTCGCTATAGATATGTGTCGCTTGACGTTGTCCTGACAGAACACAATTCATCTCTTTTTGGCAAAAGGCTATCACTTCTGGAAAATTAGTTCCCTGAGACAAGTTCTATCGCTAATTGTAGGAATCCGAAAAAAGACTTTGGCCATAGTGAAGTAGCTCAAAACAGCTAATTACCTGCAGATCCCACCAAAACACATACGAAAACCTTCCTGACCGTCAATTCCGGCTTGTCCGCCGTTTGTCACGGGTCAACGCATTTCGACCAAGCATTTTTCGCTTGTTGTTGCTATAAGTGACCAGTAACTATCGCTTCAGAAACGGAACGATTTTATTGCGTTTTAGCAGCTGTTCGATGAGCTTCTTCTGTGTCCAGCTTTACTTAAATAGTTTCAAACGGTTTCTTTTTGTGTCATGCTTAGCTCCTGAATCATCGCATTTCTTTACTTTATTTAGTGAAGCCAGTTTAAAATTGTTCTTCCTAGACTGATACAATTACTGATAGATGTATGTCAGAGCTTTACTATATCATGCAAATGATTTCATAAGGGACAATACCAGATTCAACGTGATATCTATGTACCAAAAATATCGAAAATTGTCTATATTTTATCACTGAATTTTCACAAAGAGCTTCTCTTTAAAAAACTTTCTGAGCAAAAAATTAATCTGTCAGTTTGCAAGTTTTACAGCATCAATTCCATTTGACAAGCGAAACAAAGTCAGGCGTTGACAATGATTGCTGTGATTGACGCGTCGTGCCGAGTCAGTCCATGCAAGACAATCAAGGTAGTCTACAGCCAATACGAGCTAAATCATGTTGAAACAATAACAGGCTATGTTAATCCATGGTAATGCAATCGTCATTGATTACAGACATGCCTTTCACATCCTATTTAGTTTTTACTTTGATGTATGTATTGGCATCATACATCTACAGTCGAGGCCAAGAAATAACGCAAAATTATAAAAGGAAGGGTATAGGTGAAAGTAATGAGAAAGAATACAAGAATATTTAATTTAGTTTTTCAAGAAAAGGGTCAGAAATATGAACTCTAACAGTACAAAATTATTTTTCGAATTCAACTTATGAAGCTGGAGAAATAATAGGCAAATCTTTTAAATATGATTTTCGTGGAATCCCAAAAAATATTACTTCCGAGAAAATTTTTCTGTTGAAA
The DNA here is from genome assembly GCF_023373825.1 of Bactrocera dorsalis. Classification (NCBI taxonomy): domain Eukaryota; kingdom Metazoa; phylum Arthropoda; class Insecta; order Diptera; family Tephritidae; genus Bactrocera; species Bactrocera dorsalis. The sequence continues at coordinate 7,346,246 of NC_064303.1, forward strand.
ATCGGAATAATAAAAATTTTAGCAATACTTTAGTTGGTCCTCATTTCGATTTATGTATATTATTTGACCAGCGTAAAAATATTAAACAAGCTTTCCGAAAGTCTAAGAAACTCTAACTTTTTGAACCAGAAATCGTTTACAAATGATCAATTTTGTTGTCAATCCTTTAATTGACAATTATACCCAATAAGTAACTAGTAGCATATAACCACATTACAGCGCGAATATTTTTAGTTGTCCGTTTACTTACAGCCACTACTGTATTCTCTGCATTGCGTGTGTAAAAAAGTTTTTTAATATGAGAGAAAAGGTGGGAATCAGTTCTTATATGCCGCTTAACTGATGGATGACATGAAAGCTAACGTGTCCGTCTTGTTTCCTGTTATAAGTTGCATGATACTTCCTCCTGCCTCTCTTGACCAACAAGACAGAAATAACTGTAGTTGATACTTTAAGTACAAACGAGTTGCCCAGTAGACTTTAAGGCAACACTAATAGAAAAAATATTATAAAATTTTTTCATTCTGGAAATTTCAATTGTGAAAATTTAAATCGTCTTTACTTGATTACTTGCCATTTTCGAAACAAAGAATGCTAAAAATATTGCTTCCACCACATTTTTTTTAAGAAAAAATTACTGTCCACTATTGCCACTTTTCCCTTCCGACCAAAATTTTTTTTCCAAAAATTTAGTGGAATTGATTTTTTTAACTGTTTAAACTTGAATAAAAGCTAGTTGGCAACACTAATGGAAGACTCTTTTTATTAAATTAATAATAATTCCAATAATAGAAAAGATGTATGTATCATAAAAGACTCCAAAAATCTATTATTTATAAATATTTAGGGATAGAGTTGCCAACTATTAGGAACATTTAAACTTCGCAAATTTTTCTTTCAGAATTTATATGTCTTAAAAAAGACATCGAGGTCTCCAGAATAATGCAATACACAAAAAATGTTTGACGTCAGTATTTTTAAATATAGTTGGCAACTCTAATACATTTTTTTATCAATGAAATAATAACAACAATGAATAAATTACAGCCAATCTGAAAAGCTTGTATTTAGAAATATTTCAGAATAGTGTTGCCAACTATTAGAAATAATAAAATTTCGCACAATTTGTGTTTTTTTTTTTTTAACTTTATCTTCATGAAGATAGAGTGCGTTGTTCTTATCATATAATACCCAATACTAACCTCAGTTTAAATTAAATATAGTTGGCAAGTCTAATGGAATGTTTTTAATGAAATGTTAATAAAAATAATACAGAAATAAGTATTAAATGGAAAGTGCGGTAGAAATATTTTTATTAAACAAATTTAGGAATCGAGTTGCCAACTATTGGAAACGCTAAAACTTAGAAAATTTTTTTTTCATATTTTATATTTTTTAAGAATCGTGGTCCTTATAATCATGATATACAATAATTAAAATTACTACACTTCAGTTCTTTTTAGGAAGTTGGCAACTCTAATTGAAAGTTTTTTGGTGAAATAATAATAAAAAGAAGATTCAAAAGAAGAATGGAATGAAAATTGTTCTCAAAATACTCTTTATAAACATCTTTAGGATCCGAGTTGCCAACTATTGGAAACATTAAAATTGAAAAAAATGTATTTATTTTTTTTTTCAAATTCAAATATCTTAAAACAGACAACTGAATCCCTTGGAATACAAGTAATACAGAAATTTAGAATTTTGGGATTTTAAGTTTAGTTGGCAATTCTAATTGAAATTTTTTTATTGAAATAGTAATAATTATTATAAAAGAGAAATTGAAAGTGCTCTGGAAATCCCCTTTTTAAACATATTTAAGAATAGAGTAGCCAACTATTGAAAATATTGAAACAGCGAAAAATTTATATTCATTCAAATTTATATTTCTTGAAAAAGGCTACAGAGTTTCTTGTAATAAAGCAATCGCAAATTTAGAATTTTTTGACTTTCATTTGAAATAAATAAAGTTGGCAGCTCTAATTTATTTTGTTTTTTATCGAAATACAAAAATAATTGATTTCGAAAAATGCGACGAATATGTGACAAACGTTTAAAAAAGTTACATTTTATCAAAGTTTTCTGGGCATAATCGCTTATTTAAGTTTATCTCATACATAGTAGCCTGAGAATTTACTTATACTTATTTGGCTGTCATTTTTATTATTAGTTACTCATAACTAGTTTTACTGTATTTATCTGCAAATTTTTCACCACAGAATTTTCCACATGTTGTCACCGATTCAAACCCATTCTGGTTTTCCGGCACAATTTTCTAATATATTTTTTTCTGAATATTTAAACTTTTCATTCACTAAGTACCCATCAATAAAAAGTAAACTGTCTTTACTTAGTTGCGGTTTCGTTTTTTTGCATTACTTCTACCTCTTTTTGCATTGTTTTCTTAGCGGCAAACGCCGATCACTTGAAGAAAGTTGCGGTTTTGTCGCCTATTAACTAGAAGCAGTAGAAAAAAGCGAAATTGTGCATAATTTATTGTGGAAAATCGGCCATTAATTGTGTTTATGTCTGCTGTTGCTTGTGGCGAGAAGGAAAACTGTCTTAATAAGCTTAGAAATAGAAAGTTGCAATTTCCTTGCAGAAGTACATAAACAGTTTGATTTAATAAGAAAGAAATAATAATAATAACATTTAATTAACATTGAACTCAGACGAGATTAATAAGTCTTTGAGTGCGATTGTCAATGTTAAATTCAATTATACTGATTGTTATCGGAGTTCAAAGGAAGTCTTGGGAGCAAAACAGCTTAAGGTGTAGAAGTAGTTTCATTTCTGTTATTTTTCCGTTCCAATATTGATATCATCATTCGTTAGCTGGATATCGTTATAAAAATTTTCGTCCCAATACAGTATACTGCCATACATATGTATTTATTAATTTGACCATAGGTATGATGATGAAAGTCAGTCGATGTCAGCATTATGTTGTATAATCAGTTCCAATTCATTAAATATAAATCATTAAATATTCTACTGGAACTGAACTAAATAGCAACCTCGACAACAAAATCAGTTAGTACCAAAATGAGAACTAAAATATGCCTTCTCAGTTAGGTCGAACAATAACCACAGCTCCGATGCGTCTCAGTGAAAATCTTGCTCCGGAAACTCACAGCTTTTACACAACTGGAAATATAAATGAGAATTATCGGAGTAGCGTCTGAACAACTCAGATATTTATGCAGTAGAGTTACTGTCATGAAATATGTGGCCAGTCAGATGTTTTGGAAAGATCGGCAAAACAGTTTAGATCCGATAACTCTTTGAACCTCAAAAGTAGTTTTCAAAAGCTTTTTATTTAAACTAGCATCAGTCATTCCGACAAATACTTGATTACCATTCATGATTCTTTCTTACAATAGCTCTTTCTTTTTGAGAAGTTCCAATTATGAAAATTTATCCAACAAACGCCGTTCTCTGTCTTCAGGTGAACCCTGCATAATGAGACAATGAAGTGTTTTTCCATAACTTGTGGAATACCTTGGACCTTAAGCTGTTGTTTTAAAGATCTGAATTAAACGGATATATGTCAGCTGTTTCATAAATACTTGCAGACTTCATTAAAACTTCAAGCGATTTAGACCGAACAAACAGGCCATAAAATGAACATTTCATGGACAAAAATCATGTGTTTCAACACAACCAAGATCGAGGGCCTATAGATCGTCGGATCGAGGAAAAATATGCTACAGGTCGAAGAAAAATATCCTACATATCGACAGAGAATACTCTAGAGATCGAAGAAGTCGATGCGTTTCTACAGTTTGAAGTAGCGTTATCACAGAAACATTGTGGGTAAGCAGCTGATATATATATCCGAAGGTTTCACTGTCTTCCACATCGTAGAAAAAGATTGAAGATTGGCTCATGTGTGAGTACGAGTATATAGAGGAACTACAAGTAAGATAAATATATTCGATCTGTGGTCCTCTACTTCTACGAAATGAGGAACACTGCAACTTTTTACAAACGCTGCAAACTTTACTTAATCAATGGCTTCGAAATATTATTCGGATATTTTAGATAAACTTTAATAGCAATGCTTACCTAAGTATATGTCGTGACCAAACAGTTACGTTCCATACCGAAGTTCGACTTCAACGTAAATGAGAATGAATCGAACATACTTTGAGAAAACCACACGACCACTATTCCAGTACAGCGCCAGACGTGAATTCTGAAATAAGTCGAAGTCGCGGGAGATTGGCCAACACTTAGAGACAATAAGTTGAAAGTGAAGCGGTCATTCGTGGAGAGCAATTAAATATTCTTGCGTTAAACAAGTCGCAATATAATTTGTTTAGTGAGATCATATGTGCCATTCAGGCCTCTGTGGGGAAACATTTGTGAAAAGGTGATCCATTTCGAGGTTTCCTAGAATGTGTTCAGAGTATACCCAAACCATTAACCAGAATGTGTTTCAGAGCCTAGCGAGTGTCAATGCTAAGATTTTAAGAAAAGCTTTGACTGCCAAACCATATTTCTTTAAAGAAATTCTGAATTTTTAACGCTTAGAGGGTTTCCAACCCGGTCGCCATCTAATTGCAGTCAAATGGACAACTGAAGCAGTTATTTAACAATATTCTTATTTCAATTTTGGAAAAATCACTTTAAACTTTAAGTTACGTTCAAGAATGTTCTAATCACTCATTTCAATTAAGCGGACAATCAAGCCTTCAAATAAAATATTTGTCTAATAAAAATTAATGAAAAATCGTGTGAAAATAATTTTGCTGCTCACTTCCGTTTGATAAGAGTGGACTGTAAGCTAATTTACATTAGAATATTTACACGCGGATTATAAACATTATTAACATTTTTGCTCGCCTTATCAACATATTTGAGAGCTCGCGAAGTTGCAAGCGGCAAGCTAAAGGCGCATGCCATTACTTGAGGCATATTTTCAATATGGGTGATAGTCAAAATGAATTAATGAAAAATACAAACAGGCAAATATATACACAGCTGACACTTGCAGATACTAGCATTGGACACGGACCGAGCAGAAGACATACCATCTAACAACAACAATGTTTACAAGCGCTTTTGTTTTGCATGAAAATTCCCACTGATTTGTTATTCTAGCAATTTAAAAGTCTTTGTGCTCCGATTTCCACAGAAAAGTTGAACAAACTGCAATATCCGGTCAGGTCACGGAGGTCGGTCGGCCGGTCAGCCAGTGAAAAATCGCCAAAGCGCTGATTAAAGTTTAAGCCTCTACGTACATATTTACAGTTGCACGACCGCCGCCGACGCTGGATTAATGTGCGTCTTCGCGAAATCGTACGCGACCCGCGCAGTCAATGAACAGACACGGCGGCTGGCTTAACTAATGAATTGTGAGCAATGGCGGGCATTGGAGATAATTGAAATTTACTTGCCCGTTAAGCAATTACTTATGTATGTGTGTGTGCCTGGGAGTAATGCAATGTAAATAAATACAGTTAACGGTATTGTGGTAAGTTAGAAGGATGCTTGGCTTAACACTCGTGTTGTAATGAAAACCTTTACCTTGCTACCGAGAAGGACGAGCGCCGAAGTTCAGGGAACTGTGTGGCAAGCGCGTAGCTCGATTTCCATACCGGCTCCTGTTGATATGCCGTTAATTCTATTAAAGCGCTAAGTGTTGTAAAGTGAATTTTCGGAGAAATTTGGTGGAAGAAATTTAAGGAGGAAGATAAAGACCAAGGCTAATTCGAGGAAAAGTTGAACAAGTGAGCGGTCGGCAATGCGTTTACAGTACCTTAGAGGGTGCAAAATAATTTTCAAACTTTTTCTATTTCACTTTCTCTTAGGTTTGGCTAAATATGCTATTATCTTAATAGATAATGATGCAAAAAAACATGAGCTTACAATTTTTCTATGAAATTCTCCTTCACTTCTTCCTCTCTCATATTTCTGTCGCTGTCACAAGGTGCACGAACTTTCTTGTAATACATAACACTTAGACAAATGGGGTCGGAATCTTCAAGCTGTCATCTTATTTATAATCAATATTGTTTGGCATTCCATCATGAAAAGTCTCCCGCCTGAATTTACGTCCAAAAATCGTTCAAACTATTACTATAAAGAATGTGTTTCATCTACTCCGCTCAACTTATGGTCAACATACTTACTGGGCTTACTGTGCGCACTATTCGCAACACCATCACCCATCTTGAAACCACGCATTGATTATTGGATGACATTCAACCGAATAGACCACGTCCAGCACGCCGTGAAGAAAATATAGCAGTCGTAACTGAGACTGTACACAAAGACCGTGAAGAGTCGATTCGGTATCGTTCGCAGCCACTCGGACTAACATATGGAACGATTTTGCGCATTTTACATCGAGATCTTAAATTGAAATAAAAAAAATACAGCTTATGCAAGAACTGAAGCCGCTCGACCTCCTTAAGCGACATCGCTTCGCTTTTTGGGCTCTTGAAAAGTTCCTAGAAGATCCGGCGTTTTCGAACCAAATTTTCTTCAACGATCAGTACTATTTCTGACTCAATGGGTATGTAAACAAGCAAAATTGGTACGAAGAGCGTCCTGAAGAGATTCAAGAGCTGTCATTTCATCCAGAAAAAATAACGGTTTGGTGTGGTTTGTGGGCCGGCGGAATCATAGTTTCATACTTCTTCAGAAATAATGCCGGTGAGAACGGCAGCGTCAATGGCGATCATTATAGTGACATGATAAGCGACTATTTGATGCCTGAAATTGAAGCTCATGGTCTCGGATGTACCATATGACACGTAGCCATGGCTGACTCTTCACTTTCAAATATAATCTTCAAAAAATAAATGCCATAGAATGTTCTTTCGAATGATTATAAACAGTGGTCTTTAAATTTGAAGTTTCTGTGATTTTTGTTTAAAAAAGTAAAGAGCCTCGAATGGACTTATAAACTCAAAGGATAATCGATAATATCGACTAAGGTAGTCGATGGAACGATGAGCTATACGAAATATACGACGACATTGACATACATAGCTCAGCGAATTAAGATGGCAGGTCCTGTAGTCCGAATGGATGAAAACGAGGAGGCATAAGACCTCCACTCCGTTGGAAAGACTGCACCAGGCTACACTTGGAAGAAGAAGAATAATGAGTATTTTAATTTAACCTTTTCTGAGTAGCTTCGGTGTCTAAACATATGTATCCCTAAGCGATTCTTGAATTTTAAAAAGCACGAAAAGTCTTTAGCTTGCTGAAAGCGAGTGATTTTCATTTCAAAAGGAAACTTATGAACCATTATTTTTCGAGTTCTTTTCTTATTTGAGCTATCAAAAATATAATTTCCACTTAACCCACTTACAACGCAATCAATCACACTCATGAGAGTAGAACGAGCATAGCCACCGCTTACACTTAAAAGCACATTAAAAATTCATAATTTCTGGAAAGTATTACCCATTTAATTGAACAATTAACTGTAAATTCAAATAAATTGAGTTCCAGCTAACAATAAAGCAACAAAAAAGTGTCATTTGATAGTGAAAAAAACCGCTTGCCACAAAAGGCAAAGTTAATTAAATAAAAGTGTGCTGCCACTTATAAGCAAAAACAAGAAAAAATAGAACAAAAACAAAAACATTGTTGCAGCAACGAAAAAATTGAAAAAAAATGTTGGAAAAATTCCATGCAACAAGCAACAGTAGCAACAAGAAGCATTTTTTGTACACATATTGTGTCTGTCTGTGCTGTAGAACAACACTATAATTAAGCGTGAAATTTATTGCTGCACCCGGCGCATGAAAAAACGGATTTCTGTAGCCGAAAAAAGCGCCAAAATAAAGCAGCAGCCAACGCTTGCTCCATATTCGACACCACTTTCGCTCTCCCACCCAATTCTTGTACCCAGCTACATATGTATGTATCACTGTGTGTGTATATGTCTGCTGTTGTTGTGAAAAAGTGTGGCAATTATGTGGAGAGTCTATTGAAACACCCTTTATTGCACTAAATTAAAGTTCTGGCAGCAAAAAACGCTGTTCGGCTGGTTATTATTTGTAATAATGAGCACAAATTTATGGCCGGCCCATCTGCTAGTTGTCTAACTAAGTTCATTGAGTACAAAAATGTTGCAGCAGCGTGTAAAAAATTTCGTAAAATTGCTCATTTACATAATAATTTATAATTATGCATAATTACTCTTTTTTATTGCTACACGCTGGCGGCTGTTTATTTTGTTGTTTATTGTTCTTTTTTTTGTTGTTGCTAATGTTGATTACGTTTTCGGTTTATATTGCCGGCAGCTTGCTTTAAATTCTTGCTTATATTTTGAAACATTTGGTATTCTTTGATCAAAATTATTAAAAAACCTATCTGAAAACCGATCCTGTAAATATTTTAATATATTCTGCTTTGAAACTACACGTTTTCAGACATGAGAAAGCTCTCTCTTAATATATTTCACCAAATTACCCGACTTGATTTTGAGCGAGGAAACAGCTGAGGCATAAAATATTGTTAGTCGAAAAAGTCTTTTCGTACAATTTATTTTTTTATATTTATTATGTACTTTAATGAACTAAATACGAGGTATGACAATTAAGTAATGAGACTGATTCCATAAAAACCGTACATTTGAAAATTATTCTACAACTCTGCCATCCCTTTCAAAGTAGTCCCCTTAGGCAGCTATACAGCGATTCCAGCGCATTTTCTATGGTTCGTAACATTTCTGGAACGCTTCAACTGGGATGTCCGCGAGTACCCTCGTCACGGCCGCCCGGATGTCCGTAATGGACTCAAAATGAGATCCTCTGACCACCGATTTTGTTTTAGGAAACAAAAAAAGTCACAGCGTGACATGTCGGGCAAATAAGGCGGCTGTTGCAAGACAGGAATCCCTTTAGAGGTCAAATCCTGGCACACGCTGAGGGCGGTGTGGTACGGCGCGTTGTCGTGATGAAGGATCCAGTTACGAGCGATGTCTGGGCGCACCCTGTTGACTCGTTTTCGCAATCTTTCGAGTACTTGGCAATAGTAGACTTGATTCACAGTTTTCCCCGGTGGAACGAATTTTTTGTGGACGATTCCACGGCTATCAATAAAGGCAATAATCATCGTTTTCACCTTCGACTTGCTCATGCAAGCTTTTTTTGGGCGGAGGGCGCGGAGAAACCATTGTGAGCTTTGGCGTTTGGTTTTCGGGTCTAAGAGCACTATCACCATACACTCTTACAATTTTAGCGTACGTTTCCGAAGCTATTTCGCCCAATCTGGCGCAAAATTTTACCGCGACGCGTTGCTCTTGATTTCGTTTTTCCATTTTCGTGAAGAGCACTACAAACACACGTCTACTCAACTTGACGCAGCAGGCGAACTAAAAAAGCTGGAGCGATGGTACATATATCAAATAGAGAAGAGAGGGATGCCGGAAAAAAAGAAAGGGAATTCAAAGGTCACAGGTTTACCACAAGCGCGGCAATAAAATCAGTATCATTACTTAATTGTCGAACCTCATACCATTTGCTCGACCCCTTTGAGAGGTCAACAACCCTTTCTGATATCAATGACCTAAAGCGAGCTATGATCGAATACTTCAGCTCTTGTTCGACCCCTTAGCGAGGTCATCGATGCCTTCCGATATCAACCTATCGCCCATAGCGCGGTTAGCAACCATTACTGAGGTGAATGATCTTTGGAGAGATAATGATCCTTTAACAAAATCAACAACTCTTCTCGTTGCCAATGACCTTTTTTTACCATTGCCGAGATTAACAACAGTTCCTGAGATCCATGACCTTTAGTGAGGTCACCAATTTCTAATTTCAACTATTTTTTATTAGGTAATGACCCCCTTCTTTACCTTTAGCAAAGTCAACAGTTATTACTGATGTCAATAATTTTTTTTTTCTATTTATCAAAGTCAACCACCATTACCAAAGGAAATGGCTTTTTTTATGTTTTTTAACCTTAGCGAAATTCAAATAAATTAACTTTAACCAAGTCAATCACCCCCCAAGATCAATGATCCTTTTGTTTACCCTCAGTGAGGACAGCAACTTTTCCTGACGTCAGTGGCCTTTGGTAATGTTGATTCTATTGTTTACCTTTAGCGAGTTCAACAATCCTTTCTGAGGTCGGGGACTTTTAGCGTGAACTAAGAGTCGTAGGGTTGGTGACTCCACTAAAGAGATCTAAGAGTTGTAGGGTTGGAGACTTTACTAAAGGCTCTTGATGATTGAGGCAAAGTTTCTAGCTTTTCAGAGAATTGTAAAAAGAACGAGGAACTGAGACAAAGTGAGACAGAAGATAGATCTTTTAGTCTAAATAGTACCAACATACATAGATTAGAGCACTAATAGCTTCATAAAGAATCAAAATATTTTCAAGCTTTATAGTCAAAGTTCTTCAAATACTTGTCAAAAAAAATCTATCGATATTTGAATGACTTCTTAGATATAACGCATATTAAGCCCCGTTAATTGCAGTTATCAAAAAGTTAGTGGTTGTATTGTGCCAAGGTAATGTTAGAAGATACGTCTATTTCATTGAAGAGTATCCAGTGTAACAATAAATCGGAAACTCACAAATTGGAGCTCGATTCCTCGTACTAATTACTATTTTAAGATCAGGTTAGTTTAAGAGATCGTTTCTAACAGGGATCTTACGTAGAAAGTTTAGAACAACGGTCCGTTATGTTGTTCAAGTACTCATTACTCTTACTTGAACAGGCTTTCAAAATTCGACGAAGCGCTTTCAACCTAACCCAAATTTGGTGAGGCGGCGAGGGCATTACTGACAAGATGTTTTAAGTTCAGTCTTGCAAACGGTGGACCTTGTAGTAGAAAGCGCCTGGATGTTTACACCTCACCTTCTTTGATGGAACTTTGACAACTTGTTTCCTAAAGGATGTATAGCCTCACCGCAAGAATGCCTTTTGGACAATGTCCAGTAAGAACCCCTATGATTGCGGAATGAAGAACTTTACTAAAGGCAAGCAGTTCTGTAGATCTACTGCGTTCCGTACTTGGGCAGAATGATCTCGTATTCTAGTTTCCCATGTAACTTCGAACCATTTCCTCTAACAGTACTCCAAAAAGCACAGTCTTTTGACTGGCAGGCAGGTTACGTAGCTTTCATTCATAAATTAAAATATTTTTAAAACTTGATATATAAATACATACACATATATTTATGAATATATGTCATCCTTGCAGCAAGTGCAAGCTATAATTTCATTCACACACCGTCGGTGCAACCGTTGCAGCAACCATTCACCAGGTTCCTAAACAGCAAGCAATCTTTCACTCAACGCCAGCACTCGATTGATGCTCACGTGCGTGTGAAGAGATATTTTTATTGTTATTGTCTTATCAATTTACGTACGTAGTATTGTTGTTGTAGCTGTAGTTGAAGAGCCACTTTTGTACGCTTTGCTGAAACCATTCTGCTTCTAGGTCTTTTCAGGCACTCCACTGCTTTGTGGTATTGATTACTTCCTCTTTTTGAAAGAATGAACTTTTTTGCTGCCTCTTCCTCTTCTCACACGTATATATACACTTATATATATGGTAGACTGCATCTTATCACCAGTCCATTGTTGCTTTTGTTTGTCACCTCTTTCAGGCATATTTTTTACACTTTCCAATTCAAAGCATTGTCTTCGCCGCCACTCGCTTACTTACTTACAGTTGTATACTTTCATGTAAGTTTGCGTCTATGTATCTGTGTGTGTGTGCCATGCACCGCTACGTGTGTGTTAGAAGATCCGGTATCGATGTCACGACACTTGGTGGTCACATCTACGCCACAGCGCTCAATCAATTGTGGTTCGCATGCGAGCGTTGCCTCATCAGACCATTGAGTACTCGCTGCGGTGTTGTCGCCGGGCGGGTAAGCGGGCGCTGAGTGCGCTGCTGCTTCACTTGATCGGTCGGTCATCCTTGGTTGGTCACACCTTATTCAATTGGACGCACTCAATTGTAACTGCTTGTGTTGGTGAATTGTGGTAATGATGGTGAAGGTGTCGGTCGACGCATTCGTTGGACGATGTATGTCGTACCCACGTATATATACCTACATATATGTATGTGTTTTTAGTTCGTGCATTTTCCTTTCACTGTTTATCAGCCAACCCACACGAAGCTTGCTGTGCTCCGTCTCCCTATCGCATTAATAAAATAAAATGAAGTCGTTGATGTTTTTGTGATTTTTTTAATTTAATTTAAAAGTAAGTTGCTTTGGTGAGAAATTCATTCTTGAGATTTCTGTGGTTACATGGCTTTGTAAAAGGTAGTCCTAACGTTGGAACATGGGTACAAATATCATAAATTCGATAAAAAGTAAATGAGACGCGTATTCTTGAATAAAAATTCTAAAGACAGAGAAAGAGTTGAAGATGAAAACAAAGATAGAGAGAGAGAGAGAAGTAAAGCTCCTTCACCTGACAGTGGATTCTACGTAACCGTAATGGACTTAGGTTTTATCCTACCAAGGCATGTCAAATCGGTTTGAGAAATGTTTCATGCAAGATGTTAAAACTCCTTTATAAATGAGCTCCACTCACTCAACTTAGATCGTGCGCCGAGGTAAGACTGCCGAGATTTTCCACGTCTACTAAGAACTCTTATAAATGCAACAAGATGGACTTTACAGGTAGTGAACCTCCTGAGTTCTACTCTAGGCCAAAATCATCTCTCAGTCGTCAGGAACCTCTTCGACCTGATGAGCGCACGTGAAGTTAGTTAAGGCGGTTATTTTCAGTTTCGGTTATGGCACTTGATGCGCCAAGATAGGACTGCCGACATTTTCTGTGTCTAGTAAGAACTCTTACAACTGCGATATGTTGAACCTTGTAAGTAGTAAATTTTCTGAGTTCTACTCTAGGCCAAAATGATCTTTCGGTCGCGCAGAAGCTCTCCGTCGACCAATGCCTGCTAATCGCCCATGAGCTTCACGAATTCGCAAGATGTCAAGAGATCCAAATCATTCCAATTTTCAGCTTGCTAGCTAATGGGCTTTGCAGTTAGCAGCGATTCCGCTTGACCAGACATCCAAACTAGTCTGATATTTAATTAGCTTGGTGCTATGAACGCGCAGTTAGCGATTTCAGCACCAGTATTGCCGCGCCCCTGTTGTAATGAAAGCTTACCTTCCTGAAAAAGGCTACCTTAATTGCCACATCTAAACAGGGTTCCGGTAGATTAAATGTAAGCTTGACGGAAAGCTCCTTACAGAAAATTACCTCTACTTCCTTTCTAGCCGCGACCCATCAGTGAAAAAGCTCACTGCACTTCTTCTTTAGCGACTTTTATCGGTCCATATATCTTTTGGCGAAATGTGAGCAGGGCGTTTGATGTCAGTTCTACAACCAAATTACTAGGGAATGGGATAGAGATAGAAGTAGTAAAAGAATGGAGATAGGTTTAGATATATTTTTGAGAAATTTAGAATAGACAAGTGATTGCGATACAGACAGGAACCATTGAATGGGCCCCATCGCTGAACAAAATTTGGTTCGAAAACGTCGGATCATTTTGGAACTTTCCAAGAGCCCACAGAGCGACATCGCTTTGCTTGAGAAGGTCAAGCTCTTCAGTGTTTGGACAAGCTGTATTTTGTACGTTTTCAAGTTAAGGTATCGACGTAAAATGCGCCAAGCCGTTCCATATGTCAGTCCGAGTTGCAGCGAAGTACACGAATCGACCCTCCTCGGTCTATGTGGACAGCAGCTACGACTGCTATATTTTCTTCATTGCGTGCTGGTTGTGGTCTATTCGGTAATTTTATCCAATAATATATAATTAATATTATCCAATAATTATAATTAATGCTGGCCCTCAAGATGGGGGATGGTGTTGCGAATAGTACCCTCAATGGTTTTTTAAGGTTAAAATATAATAGTTAGACTTCAGATTTTTGTCGATCCACTAATTACCGGAAAAGCATTGTTCTAAGTCCGGTCTTTATCACAGTAATTCGAAGGATTGAGTTTAGAACCACCAGGGCACGGTATTTGTAAATTTATAAGGTTTTATTTCTTGGGAGGAAAAAAGGTGAGGTGACAACAAACCAGCTTATGAGCCACCCTTTAAATAGAACCACCTCTCGTTAAATTTTGCGTCACTTTAACTTTGTTATGCTTCATTCTTACTAGTATTTATTTATTTAAGTGTGTCGACGTAAATTTTCATTCATGTTTTACACTCGTACCTCAGTGTGGTCGTTATTTTCTATTTTGTTCATAATTCTTGCTTTTCCCGACATTTCTTTTGTTTTGTTATTATTGTGTTATTATTTTTGTTGTGATTGCGTTGGTTTGTTTATATTGCAAGCTTCTCACCTTTCGCTTTCAACGGACTGCCCGAAGGCAATCAAGCAAGCGACGGTGCTAATAGTGTGGTCCAATGTCATTTCCATGTCTGCTTCTTCTTATTCTTCAGCATCGGCATTGCTTTGTGATGTTGCGCCAGGCATCAAATTGGAATTTTCTCCCATCAACAGCGCCGTGATTATTGTTATTCCTGTTTAGATTGTTTTGATGAGCGCTGTTGTTGTAAGTCTTCTTAGACGCATTGCGTGCATGCTTAGCATTCCGACTGCGGTTTACAGATTTTTCCTTTACACAATTGCTTTTTGTTTTTGTTTTTTCATTTCACCTACTATGTAAGTATATTATATACATACTATATACACTTCTGTGGTTATTTTCAGTTATTAATTGCGGTTACTGCTTTTGTTTTTATGGCTGGCTTAGTATATCAGTGAGTGTTCTCAGGCTATGCCATCGTGATTCATGAGTAGATACATAGTATAACAGAGCGATGTTTTCTCTCGAGGAAAATTTGTTCATATTGTAACTTTTGTGTCGAAAACAAATTGTTTAGTTGAAGTTAATCGCAAGACCACACACATAGCTTTGCCAGTAGAGAGAGACAAAAGTTATAGCAATTTATATTTATTAGCGCTGAAAGACAAGGCGTCATGGGAAATTACTTAATTAGAGTAGACTGATTTGTTTGAGACTTGAAAAAGACAGAAGACCAATATAGAAGTATTTTATTCTTTTCACCGATTATGTTTTAGCGAATCTTTAATAAAATGTCGTTATATCCTTATATCAGTTGAGGTTGGGTCTGCCAGGATATTACTCATAGATATTGGTGATAGTAAATAAAGAATAGGCGATGCAGGAAGAGAAAGAGATGAAGAGAATTATTGAAAATGAAAACGGTTGAAGAGTACCGCTCAAGGAACCGACTACCTTCGCTTGCTAATTTTTAACTATCAGTGATTATTTATCCATTAACTAAAGGTTCAAGAATCAAATTTGCCCCAAAAGCATTTTTTTCATCAGATCTCAGCTCCATATAATAAGACGCTGACTGTCTTCGACATTAGGAGCTTTCTCTTTTCTTGTCTTGGACCTCCTATGTTGGCCATTATTCTGCTCAGTTGGGAGGAGATTTACGCTACCTTTCCTGTGGCGTGCTAGATTTGTGTGGGTCCAGTCTTATGCCTATATAGTTTTCTGTTTTTTTTTCCTAAGAGTATCCGTAGTCGTTTGCATACTTACTTCGTCCGTATCATGACCTGAATAAGCTTTCTTCGTGTATCTTCTCTCTCTATCGCAATTACTGCTGCAATGTCGTCCGCGTAAATAAATTAAGTACGATTCGTCTGACATTTCGAGTTTTAGTATAGCGTCGTAGCTGATGCTCCAAAAGTCTGGGCCTATAATGGATCATTGTGCTGCTCCTGACATGACTACTATCTATCGTAATCCCTTTCTAGCTTGATACAGCAGTTTTCAAATGCATTTCAGTGTTCTAGAAATATAAGCATATGGTTCCTCTGAACGTTAGAAATTTCGAATAATTTTCAGGTGCGCTATTGCGATGGCAGTTCGAGGCTATATGTAATATCTGGTATATTCCAGCTACTTATATCAATTAAACCTTAAAACAAACCGGGTTATTGGTTAGTGGAAGACTGTAAAGCCGATCGTCTTGTCAGAAAGAGCACTCTTACCCAAATCAAAACATGAGGACAAGGTAGTGTTCCCACGGTCCTCTTTCGCTTTGACACTGGATCTATGGGCTTCGTGCGAGCTCAGTAAGCATTGGTTAGAAACGAGTGCGTTTCGAAATATTTTTGGCGCAAAGTGGAACTTCAAGATCTATTGAATTAATTGTTTTTAGCTGGGTACATGTCTCCGCAATAATGGCAGTTATAACTGGACCTGTTCTACAGACACTAATGATGTTGAAGATTTTGACAACTTGTCAAATTTGCATAAATGAAGATGAGGTGGCAACAATAAATTTTTGGTGGGATGAAAACGCTTTATCGGGATTCGACAGTATTCTTGATTAATACCTGGGAGCTCTAAACAGTACGGACAGACGTCTCTTGCTGTCTAAGTAGAATTTAGCTAACTCCAGAGTTAAAAATTATTTTTGCAACGTTTCTGAGGGACTATATCAAAAAACTTCTTTGTTCTTTCGGTATATAATTGAGTACAGAGAAAGTACTTTTTGCCTAAAAGGGAAGGTAATAAGAACGAGAAGTTCTAACTCAGTTAAAAGGGTTTTCAAACATAAAAGAATTCCAATCAAAGTCAAGTACAAAACTTTTCGGATCCATTAAAGTTATCAATTTTATTTTGCAGCAAAGCCATAATAATACAGCCTCACTATCTCTTAAAAGAAAATCGCTTGTTATAAACTCAAGAAACCTTCTCAAACGACTTCATTCTTCAGCTGATCAAACCAAAACACGTCTTCAAACCGGCGGTCAATGTTTACAGTGTTCGAATTAATTTGCACTCAATCGATTGATCTTCGGCGACAATTTGTCATACTTTTTAACGGACGTCAGCACGACGCAGCAAAAAGCCACAACAACCACATTAACGTCGCACTTCCTGCGCGTACTTGCAACAACATATTGCTGCCACTTTGTCGGCAAAAATACAACGCATATTGCTGTTCTTTACCGCAGCTGTAGGGTAAGTATGTGTCTGCACAGATGTTGCATCCTCTGCAGAAAAGATGCCAATATTGGAAATTCTTTGCACACAAAAACCACAAGCAGATAGAAATGACAAGAATGACAAGAAATTACCGACAAATGAGTTCAATAAAAGCGATGTGTCGATCCGCAGACAGTGGTACAGTGATGCTGGGGGAATAGACGATCTGCAATGCGATTGGAGGGCAGAAATGGACTGTATGCTTGCTTGGTATGATTGACGAAGAGTTGGATATTATTTTCGGAGAGGCCTTTTTGAAAAAATTTTACAAAGAGAACATCGTTATTTTAAAATCGCCAGATCACAGCTACTTCTTATCTTAACTTATTTTTTTATCATTAAGATAGATCTGTGGATAGACGTATGAATGATCTGCAATGGAAGACAAAAAACCTTGTTTCATTCCGTGGGGTGACTGTCGGAGATATTTTCAGACAGTATAGTTGGTAAAAATGTCACAAGGGGAGAACCTTTCCTTTATAGAGGATCTCCAGACCAAGGCTTTTATCGAGCATCTTTATTGAGTAGTTCATACTGAGTTTTTAACCATTAAGATCTAACCTAACTAACTGAATCCTGACCTCTAATGGTTCTAATTT
This sequence comes from Bactrocera dorsalis, assembly GCF_023373825.1. Classification (NCBI taxonomy): domain Eukaryota; kingdom Metazoa; phylum Arthropoda; class Insecta; order Diptera; family Tephritidae; genus Bactrocera; species Bactrocera dorsalis. The sequence goes on from NC_064303.1 coordinate 7,363,841, forward strand.
CACCGAGCTCCCAGGAATCCCCTTTACACAGTATAGAGGTTGCAGTACCTGTCTTACCAAGTTCAGTAGCCTTGGAGTTTCCTGAATCACCGCTGTGGCCAGGCATTCATAGAACCTGAGTACTTTCAACCACACAGAGAAGGTAATACAAAGTGGTAGTACAGGATCAGAAAGATGCTCAAAAAGTTGGGGAAAAAGTGTACAAAAAGATTTGAAGGAGGATGGAGCTATGTGTAGTTCACGCAAGTGAGGAAAGTTCTCTCCATTCACCTAGGAGTGGCCAGAAACGATTCTTTTACATATGGCTCAAGCAGCTCACGACTTTCGGTCTTAGACCAAGTATCTTCTGGATAGCCAAAAAAAACATCCGTTTGAAGGCATGCTAATGTGAGAAGGCGAACATTCCTACCCAGGTTGTGCGATAGGTTTGGGTCCCAATAAAAGCATTACCAGTAAGAAAAAACAGTCTCGGAGAAAGAACGACCGGCGCGGTATCGTAAACACATCTAGAACCGCGTTAGCGATGTCTACGCTAACAAAGAAGAAAATGTATCTTGGAGATGGTCTGTATAGTAGGACTATTTTCGAGAAAAGGAAGAAGAAGTGCATTGTTGATAAGCTCTCCAGCATTTTCAACGAACAGTATTGCTCCAAACTTAAATAAGATATTTCTAATGCTTCTCCCTTAAGTTATATACTCAGAGGCTTTACTGTTACTCCAACAATAATCTACTTCCCGATTTTAATCTAAGTAGGCATCTGAACAGCTTCATTTCTTTTTTACACCGGTGAAAGGCTGACTGCTTGCTTAGCAACTTAAACGCAAGAAAGAAGAAAGAAAGGCCCGCGAATTCCAACTCAATTGGAAATAATGTTGTTCTTCTTTGTGGCAAGCAACGCGCCAGCACTAGTCACTTTTATACGCCTTTGGCAAATTAAACGCCCAACCCACAAGGGAATTGTTGCCAATAATGAGTGGCAAACGAGAGAGATCGATCGCGTGAAACACAAATATGACAAGTTTGGTCTGCAAGAACAAATGGCAAGACAGCAATTAAATGTGAATTTTCGTACAAAATCGCATTAAGCTTCATTAATAACACATTAGCAGCGACCAGGAAATTAAATATTTACCCAAGCGTTTGATGATCGAGCCGAAATGAGGTGTTGGTTCTTAGCTTAGAAGCGCTTAATTAACACTAAAACGCTTAGCCTAGAAAACTTCATTATACTTCAGACTGCTTTGCGAAACTTGCTTACGCAAAAGTGGCTTTTAGGTCAAGCAGAAGCAAAAAGTTAGATAGGTAGATATGTATATAGTACATACATATATACATAAATAGTATGTAATCTCGTATATATAAACATATAAGTATATACTAAATTACTTTGATTCGCTCTTAATCCATAAAACCCCCGCGGCAAGTGATAAACTTAGAGTTTGCGTGGTGTTGGAGTGATTTAATGCAAGCAATTGAGTCTTAAAGATCGCTGATCACTAGAATGAGTTGTAAATGAAGACTTAGACGCCGAAAGTGGAGATACCAAAAGAAAACGAAAACTATGCGGAGAAAAAGTAAAATAAAATTACAGAAAAAGCTAAGTTTATGGATGGTTAAAGGCTGGCTAACTAGCGGAAACTAAGCAAGTCTTCGAGCAAAGTAAGTTTTCTAGTAAAGCAAGTACTAAACTAAAATCAATATATGTACATAGAAGGTACCTGAGACACTAGCTTTTTTTTCTTTTTTTTTAGTGGAAGCAAACATTCTAATGACTCTGAAACCTCGGCAGCAAGATCTTTCAGAAGCATACCTACAAGAACCCAGTCTAAAGTTTGATCGAAGAAAAAGAAAAAAATCCCTTTCTCAAACTTTTTCACGTAGATTTTGAGAATGTGGCGTGGTTAACTAAGAACAAATCCAAAGTTTGCTTCGTTAAAGAAACCAATAAAAGTCACTACAGTATTAGTATATATTATGTATTGTATCCTATGGCTCCGTGGCGGACCAAAAAGCCATAATGAGACCTCTTCTATTCATTTCGGTCTAGTGCTGGCCTCTTGATATGACACCAACTTTTTCGGACCTTAGATATTTCATTGTCTAAATTTATTTTCCAGTTTAAAGCAGGTCGGCTTTTCCGTCAGCAGCCTAGTGGATTCTGAACGATAGCGATTCCGGGTAATTGTGTTTGGATCTCATTATGGAACACAACCGTTCCAGCCACATTTCCTTCTGCCAACTTTCGATTACTGGGATTACCGTGTGAATTATGCGTGACCATAAGTCCGTGTTTAGTTTTCATTGGGGGTGTTTTTTTCAAACGAATGTCCTTGGCTACCCAGAGGATACTTGTGGTGTAATACCGGAAGTCGTGAGCTGCTTGGCCCATACGTAAAATAATCGTTTCTGGCCACTCCCAAGTGAATGGGGATCAGAGAACTTTTCTCACTTGCGTGAGCTTCTACACATGACTCCATCCTCGCAAGCACTTTCTACGCCAGTGAAGAAGAAGAAGATAAGTCCGTGTTAGGGACGGCTTTGGAACAGAAAATGCGACAATCATTACGTAAGCAACGGATTGTAAAAATTTGCAATTTTGGAAGCCAGAGGCTAGAAGATTCTATATTTCGCTAACTTAACATTTGATCTCAATGATTTCATTATGATAAGCCGCGTAATGACCAAGGAGCTCCAGGTTGCACAGACGCCGCCGGAAGCTTTCTTAATCTTCTTTGTACGTTTGGTGATGTCTTTCTTTCATCCTTTGTTGCAGACATAGTACTGTCAAGTAGCAAAAGGATTTCACATTTTCGAGTTCTATGTGTGTATACAAAAAAGTCGAATCTAATCTAGTGAAAAGTATTACATAGTCTTCGTTGGACTCCGTTATGGTTCCTGATGTCCTGTACTTTGTTGTCAAAGCCTTTATTCCTGTCAAAGCCTTGGTCGTCAGAATGTTAAAGGTTTTTTTTTTTTTGTGTAGCCGATATGCGTAGATAAGGCATTATATACAGGATTTATCTGGAAAGTAATAGGACTAATTTTCTTCCGCCGTGCGCAGACCGATTGGATTCGGTAGAGGACGTTCCTAGCTACCCGGCATCTCAACGATTCTGCAGCCACCCTGCAGCGCAGGTGTGGCCGACGGACTTTTTTTGTTTCCTTGCCTGAAAAGGCCGATGAAAGAGGATCCAAGCAGCGTGCACCTCGGCTCTTGAGGTTATTCCGAAGAATACTTTCCGTGACGCCTTCAATGCTGGCAGCGCTGCATCAAAGCAGAAGAAGACTATTAGAATATTTTTAAATAACTGTAGCGATTGGTTCAATACATTTTTTTTAATCGACTCAGTCCTATTACTTTAAGGACAAACTCTGTATCTGCGACCTCGCTTGGGCATCGGAGAGGTACCGTTCGTGATCAGCTATACGATTACCGCCCATTGACCATTTAGTTATCGGCCCGGGTGCCTCAACACCTTGGCTTAGGATGATGTTAGTACGAGTATTCTCACAATGCCACAATAAGAATTGGCGTAAACCCAAGAGGTTCACTCATACATATTCCAATTGTGGGAATTATGAGGCATCCGTCGTAGTTCGCAGTAGTAATGTACGTTCTCATTTGGGTTAGGAAGTGGTGAACAGCTTTTGTTTGGAGTACTCACAATATTATATTGAAGGATTTTGGCTCATAGTCAGTTTTAGAGCTAGATTTGGTGACTTTTTCGCAGGGTGCCTAAAGATCATCAATGGAATAAACCTCAGTAGTAAATCTTCACAACACTCAGACAACTTCAATAGCAGGCTTAGGTAATATTTATGCCTAAGCACGGCATTTGAAGCCACAACATACGCCCACTCGAGAAAAGCGGATACGTGTACTCCATCCAATCTTGTTAGACACTTGCGTTAAATTGTAAATAATGAATCTTCAAAACAAGAACGATCAATTCAGCGTTGCATTTAATGAGCGTGTGCTTGAGACAAAAAGGCAGCGTTTGAAACTGAAAGGAAGAGTAAACTAACTGGTAAATAGTGCGGAGTTGAGATTTCTAAGCACAAGGAAATAAGAAAACAGATTACAAAACAACAAAAAATTCTTTAAAATACTGTAGGGTTCACGCATCGCGAAAGAAATCGAACAGCAGCAACAAACAAAAACGACGAGGAAACGCGTAAATTGGTTGATGGAGGCATCAAAATGCTAGTAGCTGGTAAATAGCTCGTAATGACGCAGATAAGCAGCTACCCGCTTGATGGAGTAATAAATAGTTAGGTGGCAGTAGCAGCCGCGAAACTGCCGGCGAATGCGTGCGCAACTCCACCGTGGCGGGATGGATCGCGCGAGGCGCAACGTCGGCGAGCAAGAACGGAAATCGGTTGTTTAAGCGAATGCAATAAAATTGTATTGCTACGCCTTGCGCACAGTAGTCCAGTGCAGCCGTACACTAATAGAAGGTATGCCAATAACACAAACAACAATAACAAATATAGCACAATCCAACAATTGGTCGCTGGTACCACCGAGTTCCTCGCGTTCTTAATGCGTTTAAGCAAGATTAATGGCCATTTGATATGCAAGTGTGTGTGTGTGTCAGTGTTTGTTTTTGTTTTTTTGCTGTTGCTGTTGTTTATGCGCGCTGTCGGCATCTTTGGCAATGCTGAAGTGAGTTACGAGTTCACACCACACAAACTGACCGCTGCTTGAAGTAGCTTTAGGTATTGATATTGTTGCAGATTTGTGTTTTTTGATCTTGTTCGAGTTACCACTACATAAATTATATATATACATTATACATAGGTGTATATTTGTAGATATGTAGGTATATGTGTTTGTGGGTTGAGCTCGCGGGTGTTGCGCTTAATTAACATGTCAAGTTTGGGGTTAGTGGGATTTGCTGCTGATTGGAATGGAGACCATGGAGCACACACATAAGAAAATTAAAGCCAAAATAATTTATTGCTGACATGATTTTACGTACATAAATAGTATATTATAGTTATACTTGTAAAAAAGTTTAAACAAGATCTGATCAAATTTGAACCGGACTGACAAAAAAACAACATTTTTATGATTTCAATACACATTTTTACTAACGCCTTCAAACAGGCTCTTGAGCGAATAAGAGCTTAATCCAATTTTCCATGCACTTGCTATAAACCTCGGCTTTGAAATGCTTCAGAGCTTTTTTCAAAAACCCATCTCTCATCACCAGTATTGATGCATGTGTTGAATGTAGGGTGCTCAGCAACGTTGTCGAGCATCTCCTTAGCGACCTCTACTGAACATTCTTGCAATTCGTGTCTTGAATTTATCATATCGATTCAGCTTCTTTAGTACGAGTTAGCAATGACATGCTTCATACCCAAAACATTAACCAAAAATTAACGGAAACATTAACCAAAATGTGTTGCATCGATTCATAAGAATTGTTGAAAGCCTTTGCTAGCTCTCTGATGCCAAGACAAAGATCTTTAAGCACAGTTACTTTATTTTTTTCTATGTTATTGTCATTAACAGAGATGCATTCTCGAGGTGAATGCTTTGAGGCACTGAAAAACTTGGGATCATCATAATGTAGACCACACAAAACACTTCAGCAAGATTCCATAGACTTAATTCCATTGAAAACCCAAAATTCAAGCAAACTCGTTATTGAATTTTTTTCGTGGTAAAAATCGCAAACAAACTGTTTGCGTCATTAACAAACAGCTGCCAAATCACACTAAGTGATATATGGAGTACAAACCTGGGACGAACATAAAAAAGCTGTACCAATCTAAGAAACAAATTTTAAACGATGGAGTTTATATAGACCAGTCCAGATCAAGTTTGATCAGATGGTACTTCAAAAGTAAGCTGAAAGCATCGACGTCTCCATTGAATGTGTCTGCTACATCCAGTCCGGGTCAAATTCGATCAGCTGAACTTTAAGGCAGCTGAAAGCATAGAGATCTCAATTAAATGTATTTGTAACTTCCTATTGAAATCTGCTTTAAAAAACAGTTATATTTACAGTGCTGTCGTGCTTGTCTAGAATAACTATATAAGACTAAACAATCAGGCGAAGCATTCTAAGCTCACTTTTAACCAAAATGTGAGCGAATCTTTGGAACGTTTCTTAATATAGTACTGAATATGCAATAGAGCGGGCAGAGTTTGGCCTCTGGGTAGATTTGTAAAGTTTTAAGCTGTTGTATCCCCTTCTGAAATCGCCTTTGTATCAAAAATTAAAACTTCGAGAAGTCTTCGATCATTACCTATAATATAGATGAAATAGTGAGTAAAAAAATATTACTCTCCTCCAAATATCTTTAACGACAGAACTTTGCCGAGTTGGCAGTCCTTGACCGCATAAAAAATCCGGGTACGTTCCGGCTGCGTAGAACCGACTGTCGTGGGAACGAACTGGAGACCTACATATACGAGATGACATCTTTTCACTTTTGTGGAAAAGGGGTCAAAGCTGGGATAAAAGTGTACCAACAGATTGTTTTAGAAGGTGTGGTAAATCAGTTAGGCAACAATCTCTTCGACGGAGAGCATTAGTTCTTCGAACGAGCTTCTTCCATCACACAAGACAGAAACTCTCAAACATAAGCTAAACAATAATATGACTGTCTCAATAGCTGCTAGATAGTCCTTCAGACTTGAATACACTGGACCACAGTGTGGTCAGAGTTGAGAAACATGACCTATCGCGCATCGTCGTCATTACATATAGAAAATGAGCGAACTACTGTTAATTACGCCTGAAATAAGTGCAAGTGATAGGCAAGGGAAAAAGAGAATGAGAAAAGATCTACGAACAATAAGCTCACCATCAACCCAAATAAGACCGAGATGGTTTTATTCACTGGTATATAGAAGATCCCGGTGGCACCACTGCAACAAATGGAAGACATCCGTCCTGGATAGGAAACTTTCATGGAAGCCGAATATCGAAGAGAGAGTAAAAAATGCATCAAATTGCTTTGTACTCCTATATATGTCTTTAGTAAAAAGTGGGTCTCTCACCGAAAGCTAGAGGACAGCTCAACGACAACAAAGTCAAGTCCATTATGTTCTATGGAGTATTTATTTGGTTAAGGGCTCTAAAAAAGACCACACTTGCAAAGAAACTCGAGAGCGTTCAAAAGGTGGCGTTCATCTGCATATGTGGAGGACTAAAATTCACTTCAACCATGGCACTTAACGTCATCTTGCACATAATTCCCGTAGACATCGTCGGAAAGTGTATGGGTGCGAATGCAGTAAGCTTTTTTACGGATGGGTCAAAGCTTGGAAAAAAGGTTGGTGGAGGGGTTTACTGTCAGAAGATCTCTTTAAACTCCAGCTTGGCAAGAAACGCAGGAAATTGTAAAGCTGATGATCTGGCAAGAAAAAGCACCTCAGAACAGCTTTAGGCGGAATGGGAATGGGTCGGTGCTCACGTATCCTCTTGTGTTCTACTACTAGATAGTTGGGCTTCACTGCAGCTTGGCCAGCGTTAGGCTACACTCGAAGCAACTTTTTGGCTCAAGATCAATCGCAAGAAGTCTAGTGAGCTCTATGCTCTCAGTAAAGCTAGTCTCTCCCCTGTTTTGAGGCTTCTAACGGGCCATTGCCGTGTTGGCATCCACTAAGTAAGACTGGAAATCCTATAATACACCGTCTGTTGAAGCTGTACGTAAGAAGATGAGATGGAAACCACTCAACACTTCCTTCTTTATTGCCCTGAATTTATGAGGTCAAGACATAAACACCTGCGAGCGCATAGCTTCCGACATCACACCGAGCTTTATAAGTTCGAAAAAAGGAATTCTTCTTTTCTGTGGCCTCACAAAGGATAACATATAGTAGTCCACATAGTAGTCATCTAACCTAACCTATGAAGAATAGGAAGTACTAAATCGTAAAGAATAAACAGCTGAGCGAAGAGTAATGAAGAGCCTTACTTGTAAAACTGATATTATATGCCACAAATCCACTTTCAAGCTCACATCTCTGGTTCAAAAAAGCCATATCTCGTTGAAGAAAGCAAAAAAATTATATTTTTATCCAAAAGTTGCCACTCAGCCGCAATTCCAACTATCGGGTCATACACCAATAGGTTGATATGTCACCAATTATTTTCCATTTTCACCTGTCAACCAAATCCGGTGCAGATGACCCCAAAAACTCTGCCGACAACAAATCATAGATTTAAAAATAAATTTTTAATTGACTAAAAGAGAGAAAATGTTTTAAACAACCGAATATTTGACACACACGCACACATACACACATGCACGCACACATGCAAAGACAGCAACTAAGCGCGACTAACTAACTAAACAACCTGCCGCAACTTCCTGTCAGACTCGGGGGAACTAAAAATTACCGCATGCACGGCGCATGACAACTTTTACCAGTCAAGCATGCAGACCGCAACAACAACAACAAATACAACATTAACGTTGCACATTAGAATTAGTGTGACATGAAATGAAAAGTGGGGGAAAATGCGGCTTGCGAGCGAGTGCAGGCAGCATAAAAGCGAGTGGAGCCAAAAACAAAGGCAGCCGGAAGTTTATTATCAACTGGAGTTGGGGTAAACAAACACACACATACACGTGCATATGTATATGGCAATGTAGCTGCAGCATCATTAATGTGCTGCCGTGCACGGAGCCGAACAAAGGCAAATCAAACGTGAGTGCTGGCGCATCAATTGAGTAGCAGCTGCGCATGCGCACGCACAGGCACACACGCTGCCAGCGAGACACGGCCGCGCGGGCAAAAGCAGCATAATTTTTAATGAGTTGAGTTGTTGGTGGCAACAAAAAGGGCTGCGCCGGTGAAGCCCTTGCTGACGGTGTGCGACATGCATGTCGTTGATGCTTTTACAGCAACCAAAAGGTGTTGTTGTTGTTGTTTTTGCATATTATACAGCTGTGTATGTGTGTGTGTAAATCCGGAAGCGGGTCATTTGGAAATCTGGCACAAATTAAAGTTAATATTCTGCAGTGTTGCCAGTGCGCGCTGACAGCCGGGAGCCGCTAGGCGGTATGTGGCACCGAAAGCTGTACAAAATGCAGCAGCGGCAGTCACACACAGATTTACATTTTTATGCAAATCAAGTACAAAATTATACATATTATATACATATACATAATATAGCACCTACGGAAGTGGCAACTCTGCATAGTGCCTTTTAGCGCCTGCGTCTCTTGGTCAGCGCCTAACTATCGCTCGAGTGTGAAATTAAATATTCAAACATGTCGAAATATTTAGTTGCATATTTATTTATGAATAGCTAATAACTACGAAAAAACTGTAATATTTATTTGCCCGCACACACACACACACACACTCAAGCACCCATACAGCGTTGCATTTGTAATTGAAACCGAAATTTCCGCAGCGCGCTTTCATTGTTCTCACACACGTTTATTTATTTATTCGCTCATTTTCCGTTAGTTGTTTTTGTGGTTGTCCGCGCACAGCTTTGGGTTTCACATGCAATTTTAAGTTGTTTTCATAACAAATCAACAACAAAAAAAATATTTTTTTATTCAAATTCAGTTTGCGCGCTGGAAATATTAAAACCATGCAATTATAGAAATAATTATGGTCGGGTTTTTTTAATTCTTGGTTGAGAAAAAGTGTGTGGAGCGACGTTTGGAAACCGTTAGCATGCAGAGAATTAGAAAATTATTTTTAACGAGTCCGAGAAATAATGACAATTTTCGTAAAACAAATGCTAAAATGAGGTTAGGAAAGCGAAACAGAAGGAAGATGCATTTAGTTCTTTGAAGAAAAATTATACAGTCTGTCAAGTAAGAGCGTGGTCGACTTTACACCGACAGTTAATGAAAGAATTCGCTCTAATTCCTTCGCGAGCCGATAGGTTGATAGATGATGCATTGCCAACAAAAGTTCAGTTGCCGTAGATCTTTTGAAAGAGAGTCATGTTAAATGCCATGAGTGCTAAATACGCGTCGGCTATGTTCCATTGCATCCACCCGAAAGGTTCCAAAATGTCGCCATCAGTAGCTGCTAAAGATATGAAAAAGTCGAAAGCATCTGTATAGAAGTGGATACAGCGATAGAAAGTGGCTAAAAATGTCGATGATTTACCAGAACGTGGTTCGATAGGAAAAGTGAACAAAAAAGATGAAAAAATAATAGTGAAACTGTTTTCGCGGAATCCTGCTTTAACACTGCGGCAAAGACAAGCAAAATTAATGGCAAAAGGTTTAGATATATCCTACGAAACTATCCGAACTCTTCTTCATACTAATGATCTGAAATGGCGCAACACAATGAAGAAGCCTCTGTTGACTGAAAAACTTGTGACAAACTCAATATCAGTGGAAAACTCAATCTGGCGTTACATTGGATTGGCCGTCGCAGTCGCCCGATGCAAACCCTATTGAAAATGTGTGGGCATATATTTATTAAACAGAAGCTTCGTGGAAGACGCACATACAGTTTGAAGCAGTTGTCTTACTAAATTCGTCGGATCTGGAGATCCTTGTCGCTAGAATACGCCGTCAAATTATGCATCAAACCATATCGAAGGTGAAAGCTAATGTCTCTGGCTTATTTCGTTTCTGATTTATCGCGCTTTTAGTAGTTTTAACAGTACCGCTACATGGAAAGTGAGCGGGGTTGTGTTTCGATTTTATCCATTTTCTAACTGTCGATAAGAGTTCTTACAAGATTTGACTTGAGGGAATGGGAGGCGAGGGCAAGATCATTTTTTCAAAATTGTAAGTCCACAGGTGCCCCTTTGCTACTACGATCCCCTGTGCCAAACTACATTTTTATCTCTTAATTTAGTACTTAATTAGGGCATATTTTTTCTGACTTGCTACTGTGTATAATCCTTAAATTACATATCTGGACATATTGGAAAAAATTCGCTTTGATTGGGATAATATCATTCGGTTGGCTATTTCTCTGCTCTGATAACAACAAAGTGATGGGGATGAATTGATATCGGTATCGACTGTGCTTCATAGTGGTGCAAAACACAAGTGTTGTCGGCTAATAATTCCGCCTTATTTTTACGTAGAGCTTCGAACTTACGACGAATTTGCCTCGTATAGTATCCCCTGCTGACATTTCGGTCGGTCGGAAGGAATTCGGTGGATACCACACCTCGATAATCGAGGAAAACTCTCAACATAACTTTGATTTTTGACCTGCTTTGAAGTGGTTTTTTTGGCTTTGGCTCTCCTTTGGCACGATATTCGGCTGAATGATCGCCTCTTTCCGGGTCGCAAGCATAGATCCAAGACTCATCGACAGTATCATGATAACCTGGTAGTCAGCAAGCCTTCTTTCACAGACGTTAACGCGACGTTGTCTTCGAAAAAATTTAGTGAATATGAAAGCAAGCGTGCCATCACTTTTTTTAGGCTCAAATGATCTTTCAAAATGGCTTTCACCGATCGTTCCGACATTTTTACGATGCCAGTTAAATCTCTGGCTGTTAATCGTCGATTCTCAAGTCCCAATTCTTTTATTTTATTGACGTGTTGATCATGAGTTGATGTTGATAGTCGTCTTGGTCGTATTTCGTCGTTGAAGCGTTTCGACTCCCTTTGAATATTTTTTACCAATTTTTACCAAGCACTTCTATTTCGTAATTCCAATAATTGTTTCTTTAAAGTTAAATTTTTTTACGACTAATCATTATATATAACAATCTGTTTTGAGATTTGTTGATAATTTCAATTTAAATAGATGTAATGACGACTAAGCGATTAAATTACGACTGGTCGAATACCAACTCCAACCGTAAATTAATCACTGTTTCAGTCAACTAATGAACTGAGCGGAGGAAACTAACCTAGAGGTCAGCAAAAACTAAACACTTTTTAATGCCGTTTATATAATCTGATTAAACCAAGTATTTGAATGGCGCAAAGCATGGAATTAAGGTCGAGAAGTTACCGAAAGCTTTTCTCATGCGAGTCGTCCATTCACATCTGTTAATGATATTAGGGGGGCATCAGAGAGATTGCAGAGAACCTCCACAACTCTTATGGATCAACTCAATGCATTTTGGTTAATGTTTTGTGTATGAAGCATTTTAACGCCAAATTCGTCTCAAAAGACCTGAATCATTTGCAAACAGTTTGACGAGTAGAGTTCACAAAAGAGATGCTTAGTAACGAACATAACTGAGGACGATCCATACATCAGAGGCATCATTACCTGTAACTTACTTGTAGGTTTATGAATTAGACGTCGGAACTGTTAACTGTGACTGGTACTCAAAAAATTAGCCAAAACCAAAAAACTCAAAATATCCTGAAGTCATTAAAGGCCGTCCCAGTGGAGGCTTATACTCGTAACAAGTATAAGGAAAATTAGATTAAGTCTTGGCATGATTTTATGGGCTCAGGGGCTTAGTTTGAATGCGATAATAATCCTTCTATTAAAATACGTGAAGATCTGTTCTGTTTTCTGTAAGTCCGGGCCAATTTTATCAGATGGTCTACAAAGAACCTCTATCTGCATTACTCAACCATTACATCATTCTTAGTAAAAAAAAAAATATAAAAATTTGACATCCGTTTATTAGAATCCAATTTGCATGCCTTCTATTTAGAAAATATGCGAATAATGAAATTTCCGCTTCAAATTAAGTCTTTATAAAATGAACCGTGGAAAATTGCAATAATCCGTGTCACGGTTGCATATGCAATTCAAACAACAACAATAGCAAAATCAGTCTTTTTACTACCCACCAACAAAACAACGTTACAAATAAGGCAATGGCAACAATCGGAGACACAAATGCGAGTCGGTCAATATCAATTGGTCACGAGCGGCTACCAAAAAACTGGCGACGATGTGGGTGCATAAAATAAAGAAAAAATCAATAAAAATACAGCGCTATAATTAATAAGCAATTTCTTACCACGCATGAAATATTTAAATTTCAAAATGAAAAACAAAACAAAATTAAATTTCAATCAAAAATCTACGCTGGCTGCAGGCAGTCTCAGCAGAATGAGCTCAGAATTATTTTATCAGCGCGTGCGCGAACGCTAAAAAGGCGTTTTCGCAGGTGGATAGACAATGCGCCCGCCTCTTCACTCGGCTGCCAGTCGCACGCGTTCGCCGCGGTGACGGATTGTGTGGTCCGCGTGTCATTAGCGCGAAGGCGTTTCTTCGGCATACGCTTTAATTTCGAAAGACAACAGCAATAAAGGGGTAAATTATGCGCGGAATAAAACAATAATTATTATACTACCGTGTTGCATGCACCACAGCGTGGTGTAAGAATGGTAGGAGAAGCGAGTGAAACAAATTTTGAATACCAGCGCTCAGCGTGTCTGCGTTTGCGCAAAGTTTCTTAAAAATCACGCATATGTGCGTGTGCACCGCTCAGCAGCTCAATTGAAACGACCTTCTTGTGGCGCGTCAAAGTTTATAGTTCTCACCTTTATGGCATTTTCTTGATTAAAGTGACCCTGTAGGAACGGAAAAGTCGGGTGCTAAAGTTTCTTAGAATAGTAAGTACAAAATTTTCGGTACATTTAGATTTCAAAAAGTTAGAAAGAAACATATATTTTTTTTTTGTAATCATAAAACAGCTATACTAAACTAACTACGCTAAAAGTAACTAGTTGTGGTCTAATTGTGGATTATTTAAGACCTAATTGTGGACTCGTTATGGCCTAGTTGGAAACTAGTAGTTGGAGACTAGTTGAAAAGTAGTTGGCAACTTGTTGTGGGCTTGTTGGAAAACAGTTGTGGACTAGATGGAAAGGAGTTAGGTACTAGTAGTGAACTAGTTGGGGACTAGTTGTGGTCTAGTTGTTAAAAAGTAGTTAGTAACTAGTAATGAACTAGTTGAGAACAAGTTGTGGACTAGTTTGGAACTAGTTGTGGACTAGTTGGGAATTAGTACTGGCCCAGTTGGATAATAATTGTGCGCTTGTTGGAAGGCAGACACGAACTAATTGTTAACTAGTACTGAACTAGTTGGGAACTGGTTAGGAACTAGTAGTGAACTAGTTGGGGACAAGTTGAGAAGTAGTTGAGAAGTATTAGCAAAGTAGTAGGAAAGTAGTTGAAAAGTAGTAGGAAAGTAGTTGGACAGTTGTTGGCAACTAGTTGATAAGTAGTGGATAAGTAGTTGGTAACTGGTTGGTAACTAGTCTCGAACCAACAGTGTGTTGATGAATGAAGACAATATTAAATGAAGAAGTATTCAAAAATTTGAAAAATTCGTTCATAAATTCTCCTCAAAATCTTTCAAGAATCGCTCTAGGCAAATTTCCTACAGAGAGTTCTATCTATCAAGATATCGCCATTCATATATGTATGTACATAGCCACGCTTGTTGTTCTTGTAACGCGTTCAATTAAAGGTGCGATTTTACGGGTGATTTTGTTGTTGTTGTAACTTTTATTTCCACCTCACGCGCTTGCGAGACGCTTCTTTCAGCACGCTATCAGCAATTACAATGGCATTTTTCATTAATTTCTTCAATAGGCGTGCATAATTTTGTTGAATTAAGAATTAATGTGTTTATTATTGTTATTATGAATTACCGTGTCGATGTGTGTGTACAACAGCTCCGATGGTGTACTCATTAAAGCTGTGAATAGCTATGATATAAATGCGAAATTGACCAAATTGTTTCGCATATTTGTTCCAAGCTAAATTTTTTGTTGCAATTAAAAAAATTTAATTTGTTTCCTCTAAGAGTAATTCGACCTTCAGGGGGTAGCGTTGAAATTATATGCTTTAATTCAGTAGTCAAAAGGCAAGGAGAATCAAATTAGTCGGAATTGATTTGCTAAAACACAACGGAGGCGATTTCGAAGCGATTTTATATAAGGTTTACTTTGTCTTCATTAACTGCCTTGAAATATACAGGGCATGTTGGTGCCACCACGGATGTTGATCCCGTATATGTTAACTGAGTTTTATGATTTCAGTTTTATACACAGGACTAATGCATTTAAATCTCTGAACTAAAAGACATATTTATTGTTTATGGACCTCTCTCTGCTCCATATATTTGTGGAAATGACAGAAAATAGGTCTATCTTATAATAGACTGCCAAAGGACTGGGAACAAAAATTATGGATAATCTAATCTTTTTCTTTCGAAAAACAGGTTCAAAAATTCTCTGGGCAGCAAAAGCGAATGGGAGTCTTTCACACTCAAGGAATACCTGGAAAGGATCACCATGCAATAGTAAACATACGGTTCGAAACAGCATTGAGGCATATACTTAAAGGGATGCCACAAATAATAGTATTGCATTGATCCAAGAGCAATAAGCTTGCTGATGTCCTGCCGAAAGAAATTGCGACAACCAAGCAAAAGAAGGCTAAGAGAAAGAGCTACTGGTAAGAAATATCCGGACTTTGTCAGGCGTAGTTGTTTCTCAGAGAGTTCATTGCAAAACGATTACTCCCTCCAGAGACAAATTAAGGTAAGAGCACACTTGCAAGGAAGCTCAACATCGTTCAACGAGCGGTACACTAAATTTGACTCCAACTATAGCATTTAATTCAATTTTGCATATAGTGACCATATATTAGATATTGCATACATCTTCATGCAGCGAAAGTTGCTATAAGACTCAGAGAATTTGGGTATCTAAATGGACACTTGTCTTAACATTCGCAAATCCTGACACGCCTTGACTTTATTCCTTATTTTTTCAATCATGGAGTCGTCAAATGAAGTCTTCCCTATCCACATACCTGCGAGAGAGTTGTGGGTGGGTAGAAACCGTTGAATGAGCTT
Source organism: Bactrocera dorsalis (assembly GCF_023373825.1). Classification (NCBI taxonomy): domain Eukaryota; kingdom Metazoa; phylum Arthropoda; class Insecta; order Diptera; family Tephritidae; genus Bactrocera; species Bactrocera dorsalis. The sequence goes on from NC_064303.1 coordinate 7,379,595, forward strand.
CTATACAGATGGGTCAAAGCTTGAGAGGAAAGTTGGTATAGGATCATATTGTCAGGAACTCTCTAACAGTTTCAGACTTGCTGACTAGTGCAGCATTTTTTAACACGAATTTGCTGCTTTTAAGGTAGCGGTAGATTCACTTGTCCAGAGTACCGCCTACTTCAGAGAAATTACTATCCACTCTATAAGCAGGGTAGCGATATTAATTTCGAGCTCACTAACCGTGCGTTCAAGGCTAGGTAAGGAATGTCTAACGTTAATAACAATGGGAACGAGTCACTTTGTGATAAAACTAGTACGGCTGCCAAGCCACAGCGGATTCGTAGGCAACTGTAAAGCTAATGAGTTGGCAAGGTAGGATACCTTAGTCGAGCTATCAGTATACTGGAAACCGATCGGTGTTCTACTCGTGTGTCCTACTGCTGGATAACTGGGGCTTCGTAAGAACTTGGCCATCACTGGGCTACCATCGGTTCATGCGCTATCATGAGATCCTAGGCTAGAATCTTCCTAGTTTCAGGGGTTTTAACAGACCTAAATCTGCGTCCAGACATTAAGGTTGAGAATCTTACCGATCACCAGCTACAGATGCTGTTCGTAAATAGACAAGGCGGAAACATCTCAACATTTCCTTGTTGGTTATACCTCGTTTGTGAGATCGAGGTTTAAATACTTTGGATATCCCACCTAAGCTGATGGTAATAGAAGTCAAAGGCCTAACCAAATTTTTATTGCCGCTAAGACGCTTTCCTGACATACATATATGTTCGAATGCAAGTGTTACATTTTTTATGGCTTCACACAGGACTTCATATAGTAGTCCAAGTGCGATCTCTGGCTCAGCCTCTAACCTAACCTAAACTAATCTACAAATTTAAAAATAGTTTTATGTTTATAAGTGTTATAATGATTGCAACTGGTGCGCGTGACTAGGCAGTAACGCTAATGTAATCTCGACTGATTTATTTTGCAAATTTCTATTTTGAAATCAAATCAAAAGTGGGTTAGGCTTGAGTTATGCCGTAAAGTCATTCACTCGCTTGCCTTTTATTGCCTTGGTTTATTTTCTTAATATTTTCTAAGTTATGCGCTTGTGAATTCCTCATTCACATTTGATTTTCACATAATTATAAAATCCATATTTTCACTTTTCATTAAGCCGCTGCGCACACTCACACACTCATCTCGGCGCGCGATTACTTCATTGTTCGCCGCACTTTCAATTTGCGTCGTGTGATTTTTCACAAATTTATCGCCAACTTTTGCTTGCCGCTGAAAAGTATCTAATTTTGCACACAAAGTAAATTGCAACAACAAAAAGGAAAGCGAAAATCATAATAAATCTTCTGACTTTAGTGCGCATGCCGTAATTGCGCCGAGATTTTCGCTTGATTACGAATCATATTTGTGTTTTATTTATCAGCTTTGTTGCAACAGCGTTGACAATATCTTTTAATGAGTTTTCATAATATCAACTTTATTATTTTTATTGTTTTTTGCTGTTGCAAAATAAAATTATTATTCGTAAGCGTCTTAAAATATAATAAACTATGCGAATTTAGTGCCACAAAGCGCCGCATCTTCACGCAAATATTCACGCCTGACGAAAATTTCGTAAACTCCTGTGAGTGTGTGTGCATCTGTGTGTGTTTGAATTGATCAAAAGCTCAGTAGTTCCGTGAGATATTTTTGTCAGCGCGCATTATTTAGATTTATGTCTATGGAGGCAGCTTTAGTATGAATGAAATGTGTAAGAAATACAACAACAGTTATGTTTGTATATGTGTTCATGTTTACCAAATTTGTACTAAACACATGCATATGCATTTAAAATGCCGTAATATACCGCTATACTCTGTTATGTAAGCTAAAAGTATTATGCCTGACGTTGCTTATGAGAAAATACTTGAATTAATGTTTAATTATTTCCTTTGTTTCAGCCGATTAAAAGTCGAAATTCTGTTCAACTCAACTACGTTATTACGCGACTTTTAAAAATTGTCTATCTCAACCAAATTTATTGTGGGAACTTATTAGTTTCGTGCTCAGCCGGAAATATTGTGTATATTTTTCTTGATTGTGTCACCTTTGCAGTTTGTATATGAATATATTTATATGTATAACTAAATATATACCTACAAATAATATCTAACAGTGAATATTTATCGAACCCGATATTTCTTATTCTTAATTGGATATACAACCCGTCAGAAAGTATCGGAAATTCTTTATTTAAAACCGAAAGGCGCGCCAAAGCCGATCGAAAGTGAAGGTTATGCTCAGTGTTTTCTTCGATACTCGTGGTCTCGTCCAGTATGAATACATTTCAACTGGTCAAACCGTCAACAAAGAGTATTATCTTGGTGTTATGAGGCGCTTACGACACACTATCCGTCGTAAACGTCCGAGTTTGTGGGCCAACAATTCGTGGATTCTTCAGCATGATAACGTACAATCGCACAAAGCCATCATTGGGAATGAATTCAACAAATATCATTGAGCAAGCACCATATTCATTCGTATTTACTTATTCTGCATACTGAAATATTCACTTCGGGGAACACGCTTCGACTCAATTGAAGATATTTTTATTGGCCGAAGCTGAGACATTGATTCTTTCATACGGTCGTATTGTTGACCGGACAGGTCCGATCCCACGAAACGCTTAGCAAAACCTTCTTAAACGCCTCTCCTGTCTTGGCTACCGTTTGCGAAGGCTCTCCACGTTTGTGTTTTCGCTTGAGGTTGTCATAAATGATCCACATTTCATCGCAAGTAACCATCGGCTAAAGAACTGGATCGATTTTGTTGCGATTCAACAGCGACTTCCAGATGAAAATTCGACCTATGAGTTAACGCAAATAACTCTTTTTGCACACATACTTCTAGTTTATTTTGGTATCCAGACTTATTTAAATGATTTCAAACCTTTTTTATGCAATTTCTAGCATCTGGACAGTCGAAACCGTCATGTCATATGAGACAGTCGAGCTCGACGATTTCCATTACTTTATCGTTATTTTTGACAATTGGCCTTCCGCAGCGTATAGCATCTTAACATCAAAGTTACCGAAACGTAGTCGACGAAACCAAAATTGCGCTTGAAATTGCGAGGGTCTTAAACAGGGTCTCCGCTAGTCTTCATATTTGATGTGTGCTCAAGCTAGACTGAGTCAAGCAATCCAAAAATGAGTGAAATTATTTATTAGTATGAAATCTTATCGTCCAAGCGCCATTTAGCATAATCCGAAGGCGAAGTACTTATAAAACGATTTACCGTACTTGACTTTAGCAAAGTTCATCTTGCTGAAATTCTTACTGGTCATAGCCCGCATTTGGTAAAGCTAACAACGTTCTTGAATACAAATAGTCAAAATCGTAAGAGGGAAGTTGAGGATGAAACCCTCAAACACTTTCTCCTGCATTGTCCAGCTTTTGGAATGTTGTGTTCAGTACCACCCAAGCGCTAAAGAGAAGTTATCTCAACTGAACTTGGTGACGTGTTTAAAACGTACTTAAAAATCTGGCTTTTAACGGCACGGAGTCGGTTTGGGTATTGACTGCCAACTATTTCAACAGAGTTGCTTACTTAAGTAGGAGAATAACAAACTCCCCAGCTCGAAAGAAAAAATCTTCATATCAGCTTTTTCCAGTATATCTTAATCAGAATCTTACTGGTCTTGACCCTGATGGGCGCGAGGCTGGTGTTGCTCTTTAAACGCGTTTGTAAAAAATTAGAATATTTTTATCTCGGTTTCTCCGTCCAGTGTCGCTCTGTTGTCTCCTTCACATGGGTAAGTATTCCCTCGAGGCAGCCCCTTGCGGACTGTGGATGTATATTCCGAGGCGGCAACTATTCACCTCTTTATCGGAGATTCATTGAATGTTTTAGATATTTTAAGTCAAGCTCTCCTCTCTTATCGCTCTTGGTCGGTGGCTGCTTATAGGGTATTCACACCTAATAAAAGATCTTAGGCTAACACTCCCGCTACTGGCATACTTGTAATAACCTTAATAAATCAATCCTATCATATCATCGAGACCATAGATTCTAGATACGAAAAATTCTGACATGAATTCTTTACAGAAGCAGAGAGGCGATAAAGAAATAAATACATAAATTATATTACTAATAATTTTGAGTACCAGTTCTCCTGAACATTTTTGAAACAGAGAAAGAGAGTGGGGAAGAGGAAAAACAGATATAGAAATACGAGATACAAAAAGTGAGGGCGACAGAACGACAGTTAGGGCGAAAAAGGGAAAAGAAATAGGTCAATAGAACTCGAAGCTATTCAGCAAGAAAGCGTGGACAATTTATTAATGAATTCATCTTTTTTTAAGTATTGATAATAAAATAGTTTAGTTAACTGAATTTTACTCTCAATAAAACGCGATCTATTTATTTTCAAAAAAAGAGCTTTCACCTGAAAATTTATGAATTGAGTTCATGTATTGCTCTTAACGCCCTCAACTAATTTTGCATTAATAAGATTCTTTAATGATGTCTACTCTCGCTTATCAATGAATTTATTGATCAATAAAAGTGTGACTTTTAAGCAGAAAAGAACAGGTGGCATTGAAATTAACTAGGCTTCGGCGTAAATCCGTTCAACTTAAACTCAAACACCAACGCAGAGCACCCACGTGAAGCCCGGAGGCTGCCACAGCTCACATTTAAGCAAGGCAAAGGAAGAGCGAGTCAAATTTAAAGTAAGACAAATCGAAAACTGAAATGAAACACCACGCAAATTATGCAAATCGATTTAGCGCGTGCCTACGGTATTTATATAAAAATATATATAGTATCTTCCATAATTATGGAAGGAAGATGCTAATAAAAGTATGGCGGTGTAGGTGTGTTTATCAGCGAGCGTGTAATGTCAGGCAGCTGCGACTTGTGGCTGTTGTGGGCGTTGCGTTTTATTATTGTCTTTGCTTTTTAAAATTAATAAATTGACCACGGAAGCGCGGGCGTTGTCGGACAATAAATGCAAATTGCTGCATTTTAATCGAAAGTAGACAACAAATTTTCTCAAAAGCAGGTGCAGTTCCAAGAAGAGACGGTAAAATATTGAAATAGTATAAGATGTGGGAGAATTGGTGGTAATAATAAAATTCATCGCTACCTGATAAGCGGTCTAACACAATACCAAGTATTTATTTAGATTGAAAATTAATTTTGAATAATTTTTATTTTGAGTTTTGGAAATTAAAAAAATAAATATTTTTCAAACGGAACTAGGCTCTAAAACCGATTATAGTCCTGTGAATGTATGTGGCCATCATTAGACCAATTCTTACATATGGCCTGACCAATAACACATATTTTGCTTATTGTCGCCATTCAGCCAGAAATGAGCCTCATCGTTGAAGATGACTTTTCGATGAAAATCCGGATCATTTTCAAGTTGTGGCTAAGCCCAATTCACGAACACACGACGACCATGATCTTTTCGCAAAATTCGCCACAGCGACGTCCCAGTGGTATCCAACGTTTGAAAACGACGTGTGAGATACTAATTTGGGTCTTACTTAATTGATACACTCTCGGCAGCAATATTCTCGACACTATGGGCACTTCTGTGTCTCACTTGCACGGGAGCATTTTTGAACCAGTTCCTCCACTGCTGTATTAATTCCAACCTTCTCCGTGGATAAAATTTAAACAGCAAGTTCACTACTAGAATATATTGTCCCTAAAATTGGGGAAATAGCGGGACCTGCAACTATAGTGGTACCAATTTTGATTACTTCTACCTTCCACTATCAAAATTCCGACTTCAACCTCAAGGTTCAGAACCCCCATTTAAGTACCACCTTAACGTACAAGTAAGTAGCACGTGCCACAAAGCAAGCCACAACCGATATTTGTCCATAAGAAATGTTGTACAACTGTAATAATTAGCATGGCGACACTAAATGAAGTAACACAACAAATACTGGAGCAAAGCAATGGTCAAAAGTACTTACAAGAAGTGCAAGAAAAGCAGCAAGTGACAATACGAAAGAAAAACAGTGCTTGTTAGCGCATATTTGGGAAACGCTGCACAAATATTTACACAACGATGCAAGTGCGCGGGTCAACATAAAGCACCCAAAAGCATATGACAAGTGCAACAATTATGAAAATAACAACAACAACAAAAGCTGGTAACAATAATGCAATAAGCCTTAATGCGCAGCTGCGCCAACGCACGCGCCAAAAGGCATTTAAGCAGATAAAATAAAATATATGTACATATGTAAGTAGTATAAGAGAAAAAAATGAATAAAAACAAAAATATGGTACGTGGTTGGCAGCCAAGCTATAATACCCTTCACAGGTGCATTTCTTTTGGCGTTAAAGGTTATAAAAAATGCATTATTTTTATTTTTATTTGTTGGTTTGTATGGCAGCTATATGCTATTGTAGTCCGATCTGAACAATTTCTGCTGAGATTATACCGTTGCTCTGGAAAATGATTCATACCAAACTTCGTGAAAATCCCTCAACAAATAAAAAAGTTTTCCATACAAGCACTTGTTTTTGATCGATCAGTTTGCATGGCAGCTATATGCTATAGTGGTCCGATCTGAATAATTCTTTTAGATATTGTAGAGATGTCTTGGATAGAAAGTTATGCTTAATTTCGTGAAGACATCTTGACAACTAAAGAAGTTTTCCATACAACGACTTGACTTCGAGTGGTCAGATTGTATGACAGCTATATGCTATAGTGGTCCGATATCCTCTTTTCTGATAAATAAGTATTTGGTTGAGAAGAGTAGAACGTCTGCATAATTTCAGATCGATATCTCAAAAACTGAGGACTAGTTCGTATATACAAGAAAACTGAGGAGCATGGCTATATCTAATCAGCTCATCATGTGGATATTTATATATAATTTTTTATAGGGCCTTCGGGTCTCGTTTTGTTTTGAATGTAACAAACTTCGTGGCAAACTTAATATACCCTGTTCAGGGTATAAACACGAATAATAAATAAAAATATGGTGCGTGGTTGGCAGCAGAGCGAGTGCCAAGTGTATTAATAACAAAAGCTATGATGTCATAGACACACACTAATAGTTGGCAACAACACCAACGTCTGCCGGCAACAATTTATTATCTATACTCAGACCATATGGCCGCTTTCAGGTTGTTGCAGCGCCGTGATGCATGTATTTTGGCATTAACATAATTTGTATGATTGCAACAGCGAAGCGTGCCAGCTTTCAGCGGCGACACATTGTATATCGACGCATGAATGAATATATCATAATAAAAGCGATATGTGGGCGCTTCCGATTTTTCGTAAGCAACTCAACAAGAATTGGCTTTTCACCTCAAATTTTGATTCACAATTTTATTTTCTTCAGCGTTTGTTCACCTTTTGCTTGGCAGCACTGGGTGAGCCGGCGATTAAATCGAGTTAACGTAAATTTACAAATTTATGCCATAAATGTGCTAATCAAATGAGCCTACGCGGATGGCAATAATAATAAAACGCACCTTGTAAGTGTTGTCGTCTACAGCAGCCTCTACTTCAAATGTGTCATTTATCTCAACATACATATAGTACATGCAGACATATATACATACTAATATATTTTAAAATATATCTTTATAGAAGCGATAAAAAATGTTCGCGCTGCTTCAATATCCGCAGGATGTGCGCAATTAGCCAATAAAAGCAGGAAGCGTTGACATTTTAAAATTAATTCTAAGCGGGCGTGTATGTGATGCTATGAGTTAACAATTAACTGCTAGACAAGTGATGATGAGAACTATCTGCCTTTATCGATGAGTATATCTACATATTTACTAGAAATGATGTAACAATACATCGGAAGCTATTAGGCAGTTGCAAAAAAAATTAAAAAATTGGAAAAGATACAGTGTATCCCTAAAGTAAGTATGCAGCGATGATTTCACCATGGTACAAAAGAAATAAAATTCAGAAGTAACAACACGAAAAGAAAATAAAATTTTATTTATTTTTCAAAGTCTTATCTACATATTTACAACAAAAAATAATACAAAAGTAATTCTTGTTTGAATAAAAATCAGGAAAAGCGTTAATTTCGGATGCACTAAAACTATAACACCCTACACAGATACAAAACATGACAGCCATACGCAATAGTCGTCCAATATGAACAATTTCATCGGAGATTGTACCATGGCATTAGATAATATCCCATGCCAAATTTTGTGAAGATACCTCGTCAAAAAAAAAAAGCTTTCCATACAAATACTTGATGCCGATTATTGGTATGGCAGAAAATTTGGCTTGATGACAAGTTTCCAGATCCTGCCCCAAGAAAAGCAACCATCAAGGATCGGTGTGATAAAGATATCAACTGAACGTGTACATCATAGCATTCTCTAATATTTGGGTAGAAGCCAGCTATATTCAAAGTGGGTGCCGCGCGAGCTCATTTTCGTCCAAACACAATGATAAGCTGACGATTCCGAGTAGTGTTTGGAGATCTTCCCTTGACAATAAAACCAAAAAACAAATTTTGCCAAAAAAATGTGTTTCATTATGGTAGACCGGGGACTTTTCTAAACCTCCTTCTGTACAACCGTACGCTATCATCCCTTCTGTACTAGCTTCAATTAATTCGTTTGTAGGTAGCTTAACTCATGTATTCAGTATTAAGCTGACTCAGATCACATTATGTGAGTTTGTTCTCCTTCATTTCGAGGTTAGGATTCAACGGTTAATGTCTATTCTTCGTTATTTCGATGTAGATATGTGTTCAAAGTTGAATGTTTTATAAAAAAAAATATCATCCCTCAATCAAAAGAACGCATCTTATGTTTTTTAATATGCGGTCTAGTAAATTGAAGTTTATTATTCTTCCAATAGATATCTTTGATAATAAAGTTAAGATTTCGTACTCAAAAAACTTCTGAGACAGTTTGCTAACTATTTGAATTGGTATTGTTTGATCATTCGTCAAACAAAGAGAACATACGACATACAGTTGAAATTCTCTAACTCGAATCACCATAATCCATAAAAACACTTGGAATTGCGGAAGGAAATTTGTATGAAATTTTACTTCTATTGCCAATTCAAGAGTTCGACTTATAAAGGACTTCGAGTTATGGAAGCTCAACTTTATTTTACAATCACCGCGATTTTGATTTCATTAATACCATTCCGGTAATTTTCATGTCACGGAAGCACAACGCTCTGGACCACCAATGATCGAAAACATTGAAAGAATTTGTAGATCCAGATTATCTGTAACCACTGTTTTGACTGCCAAAAAGCTAAATTTCACATAAAACCCCATGTCGAACCATTTCGAACCGATTTCAAACTATTTCAATATTGCCGCATACAAAAAAAAGCTTGATGTATGGAAGCAGTTCAAGTTTATGCGAAAAAAATCTCATGGACTGGATTTCCATCGGCAGATCACTGCAGTATTACAAAAAAATCACTCACTTGATGATGAGGAGATGGAAAATGGGTCACTTTCGGCAACATCAAGAAAAGCGGTAGTTGGACGAATCGGAGTGAGTCGGCACAAAAGGTTTCCACACCAAGAGTGACGGTCTGGAAGATTTGCTATGTGTTTGGTGGCATTAACAGCGAGTCATCTACCTTGAACTGCTCTCTGACGGCCAAGTTCTTTATTCGGGTCAGTACTATCAACGATTGGACCATTTAGAAAGAAGTAATAAAAGTAAGTAGCTTAAAAGAGGTTAACTTTGGCGAAAAAGGAGAAGAATTGTGTTTCATCAAGACAATGGCAGGTCTTACATATAGCTAGTGGCGACGAAAAAAAGCTTGTGAAATTCGACTGTCGCCAAGTTTTTGCCAATCGAGAGTCAGATTTGTATTAGGGCGGCTTTATGAAATTACCTACAACAAGTTATGCTTGGTGAATCGAAAGTAGGTATTATGACATATTCGAATTGTAGTGAAATCTCTTATAAACGGACACTGGGATCGACCAATGTGCAGGGTTAGTGGAGATGTCCGCTTGATAGAGTGCCCGTTTAATAGAACCTTCAGTGAATATACTAACATATTAATAAGTAGTAATAATTTGGAACTTCCGCTAAGTTATATATTTAGCTTAAACCTCACCATGAGAAATGAGACTGAAATTATTTCCATAACTGCGCATATTTCCCTATCAGCAGCAACAACAACAAATGATTGTGAAAGGTGTCAACTACGGCCGCAGTAAAATTTGCAATTCTCAAGTATGCCAAATGAGCGTGTATAAACAACTCAATAAAATTGCAACAACAACAAGAACAATGAAAAAAACAACAACAACAACAATAAAGAAAGCGCTATAAATAACAATAAAGCTCGGTGATTGCAATGAAAGAGACATTCTAAAAAACGCCTAAATGCAAATGGGGCATGCAACATGTAATAAAGCCAGACTTGCAGCTTATGAAAGCGCATGTGAAATATGAATGAGCAAATGAAGCGTTGCATGAAAGATGTCATGCAAAATTATTTCAACACATGCAGGCGGCAATCGCTGAGAATTAGTGTGAAAAGATGACACATAAAATAGCGGTCAATTTGCATACAATGAAGAACGAAGAGACAACACTTCATGCTTAAGCTTCCACGTATGTACATATGTATGTTAGACTGTGGCAACAATTGCTGTGTTGCATGTAATGCTTTAATGACAATTTGTGTGTTGCGGTTGTTGTTGTGGTTGTAGTAGTTGATAAGTCACATCGAGTAGATAGTGAGACACTTTTCAATTGTCAACGAGTGATGGAGAAAATTCAAACGACAGCAATAGACAACAATAAGCGCATGAATAAATGAAGACACACGCACACACACAGAAACACCCACACAATTGCAAAAATGCTTAAACTTTACAGTTGCATTGTCGCACATACACACATACGAGTAGACAATGTTCAACAGATAGCATCGCATCTTATTGCCACACCATCAATTGCAGCTGCAGTGGGTGCTTATAGCTTGTTGCAACAACATTACAATAGCAAAGCGCGCGCACAGTGGCAAGCAGTTGTCATGTGGCAGCAAAAAGTAACAAAAACAAGGAAAAAAGTTAACATCGGCTGTAACACCCTTCACAGTTGCTTTTCTTATAGCCTAAAAGGGTATAAAACCATCTTTATCCTGATTTTGAACGGTCAGTTTGTATGGCAGCTATATGTTATAGACGTCCGATCCGAACAATATTTTTGGTGTGTGTAGCTTTGTCTCAGCAAATAATATGTGCCGAATTTTGTGAAAATATCTCGGCAAATAAAAAAGTTTTCCATACAAGCATTTGGTATTGAACAATCACTTTGTATGGAAGCTATATGCTATAGTAGTCCGATCTGAACAATTTCTTCGGAAATTAGAGTATTGCTTTGTTCAATAATTCTTGGCAAATTTCGTGATAATATCTGGCCAAATAAAAAAGTTTTCCACACATAGACTAGATTGTAATCGATCAGTTTGTATGGCAGCTATATGCTATAGTTGTCCGATCTGAACAATTTCTGCATAAATTGTACTAATCTCTTGAAAAATTATTCATGCCAAGTTTCATGAAAATATCTTAATAAATAAAAAAGTTTTCCCTACCAAAACCTAATTTTGATCGTTCAGTTTGTATGGCAACTATATGCTACAGTGGTCCGATCTGAAGAATTTTTACGGAGATTATACAGACGTCTGGGAAAATGATCTCCAGCAAATTTCATGAATATATCTCGATAAAGAAAAAAGTTTCCTCAGAAGAATGTAACTTTGATCCTTCGGGTTATATGGCAGCTATATGCTATAGTGATCCGATCTTAAAAAAAATATTCGGAGATTATATCGTTGCGCTGAAAAATAGACCATACCAAATTTCATGAAAATATCTTGATAAATAAAATAGTTTTCCATACAAGCCATAGATTTGAATCGGTCAGTTTATATGACAGCTATACGCTATAGTAGTCCGATAGCAGCGATTCTGACAAATGAGCTGTTTCCTGGAGAGAAAATAAGGTGTGCAAAATTTCATATTAATAACTCAAAATCTGAGGTACTAGTTTAAGCACGAAATATACAGAAGGACCTGCCAATGGTAAACCGACTCAGCTCATCATACCTCATACTCTATCTCCAACATTTCCTTCTAAATGTTATATATTTCGTAACAAACTTAACATAACTTGTTCAGGGTATAACAACATCAGCGACATTGTTAAAGTAGCTCACAATTGCAACTCGCCCGCCTGTCAAGCAAATGATTGCGTGCAACAGCGCAGTGACTTGACTGGCGACATGATTTGACAATGTTGCTGCATGCCGAATGATGTGAACGCGTTGTTGGCTGCATTGTAAACAGAGGATGCACACGACTGTATCAATTGTAATGTTGACTTTATAGCAACAACAGCAAAACACTCAACGAAACTAGACATAGATATACAAGTATATAAATATATACATAAAGTACATACTATATAAGTATGTATACGATACATACTATACACATATGTACATATGTATATCTGTATAGTATGTCGTCCTGTGCGTCCGCTTGTCGCAAGTTGCACGCACGAAATCTCATTCACCTCCAGCGGCAACATTAACTTCCATAACACTAAAATGTTGAGCACGTGCAGCAGCTTGAATTCCAGCTGACATGTGAGTCGCTTAGCTTTCTGGATGTTGCAGCGTGTGTTTGTGTGTGCCCATGAGATTGTGGATGTTGCAAATTCACTTATAAATAAACACACTAGTAGCTTGTATTAGAAACTTTCGACAAAAATGATTCCCCAGTCCATAGTATAAGAATCTGTAATAAAGAAGAAAAGAAATTGCAGTTGAAGCAAGTAAATGAAATTAAAACTTGAGGAAATACTGCAAGTAGTACGAAGTCCATTCAATGCTCGGAAGTACATTAAAACCATATCCGGAACAAACATGAAGCAGAAGAAGTGACTTCAAATGAATACAGTGAAATTCCTCATAACCGGATATCGGTGCATGACATATAGTAGTCCAAAGGGGCTTAAGTCCATTAAAGGGATGGGGAAATACGGTAGGGTTTAATATAAACCCGGCAAAAACAACCGTCCTCCCTTTTACAAAGCGAAGATCTCTTCTGGGCAGCACTTTCCAAAACACCGCAAGACATTAGAACAGGCATTGAAGGACCACATACAAAACTATCCATACCGGTGACATATTTTCCGAGCATCTTGAAAGCAAAAGTCTTTGTAATAAGTCAGTGTACAGCAACTAGCGTATCGCTATACTCAGGGATAGTCAAACGGCACTAAAAGCGAACTCAGCTTATGAAGTCAAATCGCCGATAGTGGAAAAGTGTATTGGAAGGCGTTACATTATACAACGATCTTGGTGCGGGGGCATAAAAGGGTAGCCGGCAATGAGAGTGGGGCCAGAACCATGCATTGGTGGGATCGGAATAGTCCACACGATAAAGGAGTTGCTGGCCACTACAGGCTCGTGTTCGAGTGTACCCAAACATTTTAAACTCTTGCAACTTGCAAAACTTAAACTACGAACAGTTTGGGTTGGATTAGAACAATTTTAGCAGGGCATGAGCAAGAGTCAGGGTTAATTTTGGATAAGTAGGAGTTTAAACTGCTATCCATTCAGAACAACCAGCTATATATCCAGAACGAAGGTGCGCAAAGGCACTATCGATTTTCGCGAGAACTGGAGCTCGTCGTCTGGAATAGGCATTGGTTTGATTCCAAGTACGCCATTCACTGAGAGGGATTCGGTTAAGGTGTTAATGGCTCCACTGTGAATGGCAGTCAGTGCATGTCTGAATGTCATGTTTGCTGCGTCCGAAGTCTGCTCGGCATATTGTTTTGTTTTGTCGTTGACGTAGTTGATGAAGGACCTCATGATACTTATTAGAAACGATTCCGCTAAAAGAAAGTGACTGCAGGGATGATTTCTGCGGAAGAACCCCAGCAGAAACTACGGGGAGAGGAGTTCATTACGCTCCTTAACTGGGAACATACTGGCCTCACTGTGCTGGTGTTCGATGGGAGATATCAAGAAGCATCCCGATGTAGTCCGGAGTGCAGTGTTCTGACAAGTCTGTAGCTTACTCTTCTGTGTTTCGTTGCATCCAGGTGACCATATTGGTGCGGCGTAGTTAAGGACCGGCCGGTCGATTGCCTTATATGTTGCCTAAAACGTTTCTTTGTCTTTTCCCATGTGCTGCCAGCTAGCGACTTGAGGATTTCTTTGTCGCTCTTTACTTCGGCAATAGTCGTGGTTATGTGGAAAGTAAGGGAACACAGACTGCTGATGTCACACCTAAAATCTTAGTGTTATTGACAGTCGGAATCTTAACGTCATCGACTGTTAATATTAAGGTCAAGTCTGTTCTCCTTCGTCCATTTAGTGAATATGGTCGCTCAGGATTTAGTGGGGGAGAGTGTTAGGTTGCGCGTAGCGAGGAAGCGAGAAAGGTTGAGGAGATTTTACCTAAAAGTGGGTGGTGCTACGTCTATCGTCCAATATTTAAGCCGGCTTCGATAGGTTTGTTTATTATACCTGTAGAGATTACTACGGTCAGCTTTAATTATTAGCTGATTACTGCTACTAGAGAATGATAAGTATCACAAGTGAAATGCACACACTTTTCGCAATATCTAAACCATGTGTATATGAGAGCCTCAAAAAATATAGACCATAACTCATTCTTATGACTTGATGACCGCAATTACATATAGTACAAACATGTGATATCTAGCGTACTGCATTACGCCAACACCGTCAAATCAAGGCGAATTAGAAATGTCATTCTCACCTTTTATTTATAGCGACAGTTTCACCGTGAAACCTCAATGAAGTGAAACTTGCAACACGCAACATAAAAATCAAATAACGAATATACAAGTGCAAGCGAAATAAAAAAGAAAATATAACGAGATGAATGGAGAGTAAAGCGACAAGCATTAATATATATACAAACATATACATACAAACAAATATATATATACAAACAGACATATGTACCTATACATACATGCGCCTACATTTAATCCAAAAAAAAACGTGATGCTGTCACCGTCTTGCCTTGCTACTGACCCAGTTACATGCGCTTAGAACGCTTAGCAAGCCAAAAGAAAAATAAAGAATGATAAAATAAGAAGAAATAACAAAAAAACAGCAAGCGCCTCTGGCAACTGAAGTCGACTTTGTAAGCTGCCTCAAGCGCACTACAAAAACAAAAGGCAATCAGACAACCAGACAAAATAATCAAGGCAATGCGGCTCGGCAGTTCAAGAACACAAGAAGCTTTGCAGTAATAGCAACAAAAAATCGCAACTCCCAAACTGCTGTGGAAAAACGAGTTAGCAGCGCGCCGACGCGCATCCGTGGCGGATGCAGAAATGTGGGCGCGCGCATGCGCAAAGCACGAATAAGCGAAAAAACGCAAAAAAGCGACTTTTAGTAAGACAAAATTAACTTTTAGTAAGAAAAAATTTATTTTTAGTAAGAAAAAAGTATCTCTTAGTAAGAAGAAAAAGTAGTCGTGGCGCAAGCCAGTATTTACGTGCAACATTTGTGTAGTAGAATTATGATTATGTGGCATTAAATGACGCTAAATGCGCGTGGCGCGTTTGGCTGCCTGTTGATATTGCGAATAAATGCGCGCTTGTTGCTGTGCGTCTGCGCACAATCTCACTGCTTTATTTCTTTGGCTGGCACTTAATTAACTTTTAGATAACTCATATCTTTGGCTGTTTATACATATGTATATCTTCTGAGGAAAGCGAAAGATAGTCGCAAACAAGTCAATTTCGCTGACATAGTTTGGTTTATGGCGCAATTTTTTTTATTATTCTCTCGAATAATTATGCTCCACAACTTAGTTGACGTTAAAAAGAATTCTTAAATTAACGCATACTATTTTCCTCTAATTAAGAATTTTTAATAAACCCCTCTACACACGCATACAAACATTGAACGTGCCACACAGGCTGCCTGCCGCTTAAAGAAACTCATTTGTTGCTTCTCAGAATCGCGGATATGTCATTCAGTCGCAAACACGAATTCATTAAGATTTTCCATATGGCTCCAAATGTGTTTGGCTGCCGCTTGAAGCGCTCATTTCAAGCTTCCCCTTGATTTGTGCATGTGTATTTGTCGATAGGAAGCACCTTTGTGGCGTTTACACGCGGCAGAAATCAACAAAAAACTATGCCGCCAACTACTACGCAGCTTTCCGGTTTGACAAACACACAGACACAAGCGCTTTAAAAAATACAGCCATCGACAAATCCATATACGAGTATCTAGCTACAAAAGCATACAGTAGTATTTTTGTATTTGTGCGCACCCAAGCCGCCTACGCTCGCTGCTTCGGTAAATACAGTTCAGTTGTTTGAGCCAGTGATGCGTTCAGTTCTTGCAACACATCCATGTTTTATCTGCTGTTGCATATATTTCAACGCAAAACAATCCCTTCCATTGACTGCCTGACATCGAGTCGTAATAGCATATTGCACTTCCTACCCAACGGACAACGGCAAAGGTATATTTTGAACCCCTCATATTTATCAGATGTTAGTCTTTATGCAGTGATGGAGGGCTTTTTTGAGGCTTGCCACAGTACAAGGTGAATTATTCGAGTATTTATATATAATTTACGATTTTCAAGACGGATGTTTCAAAACCTTAAATATGGTATCGAGTTACTTCATGATAACTTGCTAAGTGACGGGCGAAAAAGTGATGAGCTTGCTTGATCAGGTTCTTTTGTTTCACTAGTTTCAGTACGGGATCGAGTTGGAGTTCCCCCGTCTTCGTGCGGTGGACTCATGGATGGTTGCGATTCAAGAGCCCGGCAAGCGCTGGTGATGGTGGATACTAGCAACTATACGATTGCAAGGTTCAGCGTGAGTTGTAAGAGGTCTACCGAACTCCTTGCTCTCAACAAAGCTCACCTTTCAACAATTATACGAGTAGAAGTTCTAACAGAGCGGTACCCGTTCGAAACTAAAGTGGTAAGATTGAAAATGTTGCCGATTGCCTGTTCCATAAGCTACTTGGAAGAGATAAAATGGAATAACCTAAACAATTTCATTTCTAATGCCATCATTCATTTCCAAACCACGGATATTTCTCTTTTATACATTCAGGTGAAAGAACGGAAATATAGATAAGTTAAAAATTAATATCGAAATATTAAGGATTTTATCTGAGAACTGTAATTAGTCCCCCGCCATCTTGTGGGATCAGCCACCTAACCAGACCTTACCTAGAGACCTTATCTAACATGAATGAGATAGCGAGGATCATGATAACAACAGATGAACTAACGACACTCGTTTGTTATACTTTGTTATTTCTAGGCAAATTTTGTTACAACTAAAAGAGGGCTAAATACTTTCAAAAATTCAAAAACAAGCATTTTAAAACTTCTGTGCAAGATGGGCGCCGCGCGAGCTTACTATTGATCACAAACAACGACGACTGGATGAATCGGAGAGGTGTTTGGAGATATTCAAGCATAATAAACCTGAGTTTTTTCATCAATATGTAATAATAGATGAAACATGGCTCTATCAGGTCACTCCGAAGTCCAATCGACAGCCACCTGAGTGGACTGCACATGATGAACCCGCGCCAAAGCGTAGACAAAAGCAACAGTCGGTTGGCAAAGTTATGTGATCTGTATTTTGGGACGCGCATGGAATAATTTTCATTTGATTATTTTTAAAAAGAAAGAATCAGAAGCGGCAACAAATACATGACATGAGTAGACCATTTGAAGGACAAACTCGCCGAAAAACGTGCTGTTTCACCAAGAGCAGGCGTTTGAAGAAAAGATAGTTCTGTTTCACCAATACCAGGCACAGTGTCATACTTTAGTAAAAACAATCGTAATAATCCATGAACTCGACTACGAGTTACTTCATTATTCAATTTATTCTCCATATCTGGCTCTCGGTGACTATTTTTCGTTCTCAGATCTCAAGCAATGCTCGCTGGGAAGTAAGTTTGTTTCGTCGAATGAAGAGGTGGTCGCCGAAACTGAGGCCTATTTTGAAGAGAATGAGAAATCATACTACAAAAATGGTAACAAAATGTTTGGACAATCGCTTTAATCAGTGTATAACCCTTGCAGGGAAATAGTACATTGAATAAAAATAAACCAATTTTGAGAAGAATATATGTGTTTTACTGTGATAGGCCGAGTCCTACCTTCTCTCTTTTGGCGTAGACACCGCTTACGCGGTTATAGCCGAGTTTACAAGCGCCCCAGTCGTTCTTCCTTTCCAGTGTTTGACGTCAATTCGAGATATCAAGTGCAGTTAGGTCCTTCTCCACCTGATCTCGACTCATCAGATGTTCTCATCGTCCATGCATTTGCACAATATTGCACGATGGGAATAAAGGGGAACTACTCCGTCCAGTGTTGGTCTTAATACTGGCTTCAAGATAGATGAAATTATCTTTGAGTTCGAAGTTAAGAATATCAACAGTGACGTGGCAGCCAAGTCGCGATTGCAACGACTGTTTGTATCAGGACAGGAGATATTTCATCTTGCCCTCGTTCACTATCAGAACCATTTGCCTTGCTTCTTTGTCTAACCTGTAGAACTAGGATGTGGTTGTTATGGCCAATGATCTCTTGTAGAAGATAGTGCCCTTTCTCATACGAGACCTTCAAGGCGGAACTAAGACTGGAACTCGTGAGCTGCTTGAGCTATATGTAAAAGAATCGTTTCGGTAAGCTCCCAAGTAAATGGCGCACCGAGAACTTTCCTCATTTGCGTGAACTTCTACACATGGCCCCATCCTGTATGACTGCACGACACCTTTTTTCCTCCTGGATAAACATATATAACTCCAAAAAATAGTCTGAAAGAACGCGTTTTTTCTAATTTCCAAGTAGATATAACCCCATAATAGTATGTGTCATTGATGAATAATAAATTAAGTGAATACATTCATGTGTTCTAACTTCATTGAGGAAAGAAATCTGAAAATTGTTCTATGAATGGAACAAGCAAATGTACCTAATTTATGCTTTAAAATTTTGTTCCATTTAAAAAAATCTTGTTATGCACTATTAAAGCTGGGTGATTAATTCATTTTCCGCATTGAGAATTCTCAACAGAATTTAGTGTTCAATACACTAAGGCACTAATACATGTACATACATATATAGATTTCTTTCTGAATGTTCCTGTATGTCATTATACGAAAATTGTACTATACAAATTGTTCCGATCGATAAACCGCTCAAAGTTAATGATGCCGAACTCAATTAATGGCCACAAAAAGTCAAAGAAACTAAGAAGAGTTAAAAATAAAAAAAAAATTGTAACAAGAACGGAAAACAACACGTCTCGTTACACACTTATCTAGCGCATTTAAGCAAAATAAATGTACAATTTTCTTCGAGCTCCAAAACGTTTGGGGTGAAGTTGTGCAAAAACACGCCCAAAATTTGCATTTCTAGCAATAAACAACAACAATTTTGCAGCTTTTCCTGTTTCGACTGGCAAATGTGTATACTTATATAACGGTACATGTGTACAACAATCGGAAAATGCATTCGAAAAATGCAGAAATCAAAAACAGACTGATTTCCAACTCAACTTAAAGTAAAAGTATCCTCCCCCCGCACGGTCGCCACTGCCAAGCGAAACCAATTGCAAACGTTCGTTCTGCATGCGCCCAAATGACAGCGGCGACCGGCGAAAGAAAGACGCTTTGAGACGACGACAAACGAGCGACCAGTGAACGTCTAAATGATGGAGTAAATGACGGGAGTGACTGACTGGACGTGGTACATGGTGAATGACAGGCTTAGCGAGGCGTTACAACCAATAAACATGAATCAACGGCAACAAACGAATGCCAAATAGCGCCAACAACAACATCAACAACGTTATAACAACAACACATTAATGGACATTAGCTAGTCAGACACAACACAGGAAGACTCTTCGACTCCAACGCAGCAATCTGCGGAGTCCATGTAGGTAGACACCGCGTGCCACACCAACACCAGCACCCTTTGGTATGCTTATTTGGTGTACGCTTGAGTTTTCCGACAACCGACAATGGAAAATTGCACGCCTCACTGCACAACAACAACGCAGGCTGCACGCTCATGCAACAAAAACAAAAAATTGGCGGCGTCGGTAAACAACATTAGCCGAAGCAGCTGCTTGACTGGCCGATTCATTTAAATTTAGTGCAGTTTCGTTGGGGTTATGGTGGGTGTGATTGTGTGTGCGTATGGTTGAATGCACCGACATCGCTTTGCCAAAGCTCCCAGAGGTGAAATACGATGCTTGAGTGACGCTGGAGTTCATTTTCGTTGGTTAATAGCTGGAGCAGTACTCTTTGGTGTGCTCTGGCTGTTGCGCTGCTTGAATGCGTCTGCTTTAAAAGCGGACTCTGTGGTTGGTTAAGTTAAGTTGGTTGACTGGCTGGTTGATGGCACTTTCGTCAATTGTTGAGGTCATGCTTATTAAATTGGCAAATTTGCGACGTTTTGGAGGGGTTCTGGAGATCGATTTGCGTGGTTTGACGATTTGTCTTTTTGATGAAAAGTTAACTGTTTGTCGCTTGCGTGGGTATAAGTTGAATGGTTCAGGTTTATAAGTTGTATGAGGTTTGATGAGGACAGTCGTGTCGCAGCGGAGAGAAAGTGGACTGTGTACCTTTCATACTGAATTCTGAATTTATGGAGGGAAGGAATAAGCCTACTGAACGGCAGTGAAAGTGTAACATCAGGATATAGGTCCTCTAGGTTCCCCAATCAATGATAATAGAATAAATGTTCCATCGCTTGACTTCGAAGAAGTTCAAATAGCAATTACCCGGCTGAAGAACAACAACGCTTCAGAAGACGATCGATTGCAAGTCAAACTTTACAAATACGGTGGCGAAGAACTGATAAGGAACATGCATCATCTTCTTTGTAGAATATGGTCGGACGAAAGCATGCCCAATGATTGGAATTTAAAATCTGCACCAATAAGTCTCCTAAACATCGCGTATAAGGTTCTATCAAGCGTATTGAGTGAAAGATTAAAGCCCAAAGTCAACAAACTGATTGGACCGTATCAGTGTGACTTTGTACCTGGAAAACCAACAGCCGACCAGATGTTCACCATGCGCCAAATTTTGGAAAAGATCCGTGAGAAGAGAATAGTCACGCACCACCTCTTCGTCGATTTCAAAGCTGCTTTTGACGGTACGAAAAGGAGATGCTCTTATGCCGCGATGTCTGAAGACATCGATATCATTTGCCTCAACAAAACCGCCGTTTGTTCTGCTTTCTCCAGACAGGATAAGAAAGCGAAGCAAATGGGTCAGGTAGTGCCCAAGAGCAAGACGAAATACCTCCTGTCATCAAACAAGCAGTCATCGCACTTCCCACTTGGCTCCCAAGTCACTGTTGACAGTCATATCTTCGAAGTCGTAGATAATTACGTCTATCTTGGAACCAGTATTGACACCAAGGACAATGTCAGCCTCGAAATCCAACGCAGAATAACTCTTGCTAACACGTGCTTCTTCGGAATAAAGACCAAATTCTACAAGTCACCGATCACCAGCCGTTTGCAGGCGTTTTTTGAGAGAGACGCCCACTTCAATGGCGCCTAAAGATTTTTACAAATTAAATTAAATCTCATGTTTCCTAAAGTGGCATTAAAACATTTAAAATGATTTCGTTGAAACTACTGATTTCAATTTTCATTTCAGTTTTTTTTTTTCACAATAAAAACCAACCAATTTTAGGAGATAATATAATATTTATCTACATACATACATATATGTATACCCACAGCTCAAATTTGCATATAAATAAACTATTTATTACTAGTTTGCTAAATAAGTACCTAACTCAAACCTTATAGGGATTCAAGGGCATTCGAAAAAGAATTATATTATGTGTGAAGTTCACACTTAATAGCGACAACAGTCGTTGAAAGCCATCAGTCATGGCAGACGAGGAAAATTCCGTAGAAAACTGCTTATTTGGGCATAAACTTATACAGTCTGTATAAATATTCAAATCAAAATTGTTTTTAGAAGTCAAAAATTCTTGAGCATCTTGTTTATTTAGGTATACATACGTATAAACATACATCATCTTTGTTGAGTGAATATAAATTATGAACAAAGTTTTCATGTACATTAGGGTAGGTCGTTGTTTTATTAATTTTTAGGAAAATGACGTCGGACTTTTATTAGTGTAAAAATAACAAAGAAGAAATATAGCTGCAAGTCAGAGAGCAAATAATAGACCCAAAAGACAAACAGAGGCCTGTTACCATAAAGCCAGCAGAAAGTAATAGATACGAAGAGGTCCTTAAGAATATCCGTGGCAAGGTAAAGAAACAGAGGTTAAGATCAGAAGTATTCGCAAAACAAGAGCCGGGCCCTACTATT
>NC_064303.1:8341480-8507883 GCF_023373825.1 Bactrocera dorsalis
ACAAGACTGTTATTTGCACAAACTCGATCACTCGGATACTCGTGTGCATGCAGATAATTGTATTGCATATAATGGAGTCTGCGTGTATTGAATTGCCTTACATATTAGTATTGCGCCGATATACACGAATGCGCAACGAACCGCTTGCGAAAGGTAAACACAAACAGCTGTTTGACAAGCGCAATCCGTTAACTTCTTACGTTGCCCGCATACTATATATTCGCTTACTTATACTACAAACATATCTATTTATAAGTAGATGTGCATAAATAAATACATACATATGGCTTTGCATCATGTTGCAAATTAGTGAAAAAAAGGTGGTGCTCATGCCAGCGCCAATACAGATCAGTGCACTTCAGTGGAATGCAGCCACAGTTTCATATAGAAGCAGCAAGAAAAAAATTTAAAACGTGCAATAAAAAATAATCACTTGAAAACTCGTCACGCAATGTGATATAAAAATAACACACAATATGTATTTATATACATGACTTTGTATTAAAAGTGACGTGTAGTCATTTATGCTTTTTGTTTTTTAATTTTCTATATAAGGCAATGTGCAGCTGATTGTAACGCTGCCTACGGCACGCAGTCATCGCCACTTGCTTGCTTGCAGCCCAGGTAGTCCGAAAAGTAAAATACACTAACACATGCATATGTATGTAAATAAGTATATAATACGAATATTTATGTATGTACACATGTACATTAGGGTGTGAAAAAAAAAAATTATATTGAATTTATGGCTTAAAATTAGTGTTGCAAATAATTCCTTAAAAATAATTGAATTAACTTTGCAATACATTTTTTTTATTTTGATGACTTCGAAAATCTTTTTTTTTGATTATAATTGTCAAATTTTATATTCCTAAATATCAGATAAAAAATTAAAAATACATTTTTTAATTCCAATTACCGCATTGAAAAATATGAATACCGCATTAAAAATGTAAAATGAAAATAAATAACGGATTGAAAACTGAAAAATTTTAATCCCTGGTTTGTAAGTAAAAATTAAAAAAAGAATTATTTTGGGTATTTTTTGAAAACGAAAGCTTATTTTTAATAAAATTTAATCCCAAGCTTTTAATTACTAATTAAAAAAAAAATTGTTCTGTATTTTTTGAAAACAAAATCTCATTTTTAATAAAATATCAACATAGTTTAGCACTTTTTGTCTTATTCATATTTAATTGTTTTCTCTTTCTAGCTTTTAATTTGAATATATTTGTTTTTGTAACTACAATTTTTAAAAAAATTTGCTCAACTTTTAAACCAGTCTGTTTGTGATTAAAAATCAATTCAATTTATATTATTACGATGCTCACTAATGTACAAAAGATCCGAATAAAATTACTCAATCCATATTTTAGAAATAAATTCGCCAAAAGGTAATTTTTTTACCATGAAAACCTTATTTCTCCCCTTAAATCCTTAAGTTTTCAATTTTTCACTAGGAACATCTTCAATTTTTAATTCCAAAATCCGCAAGAAAATTTAAATTTATTTTTTAAACCCAACAATTTGAAAATAAAAAATTAAAATCTTATTTTTAAACCAAAATTTTTTAATTTCTATTTTTTTCTCTGTTCTTTTTAACTCGTCAATTTGATAATAGTTTTGTTTGATTCACCCTAATATGCATATAAGCACTGCATTGCCCATCCCCTCTATTTGCTACCAGTCATGCACATATTATAAACGCATTTGAATGCACACACCATACGCATTGATTGTTGGCTTACACTTAAGGAGAAAAAAAAAACTAAGAAATTCCTGTGACAGCTCATACGTTACATTGGCCCACGTCTGTTTTGTTTTGTTTTTTTTTTTTCGCCGGCCTACAAAAATACGCGTGTTGTTGACTCTGCGTTCGGTACACCTTTTCGCTGCTTTCGTCACATAAATGTTTGTCAGATTTTTATTTTGCGTTGGCTTTCTACGCGTGCGTTTAATTTGCTTTTGGTGCATTTTCTTTTCAACCAATACGCACGTTTGTAACAACACCCAATGTCATATTACTCATCCACATTTTCTTGTGTGCAAGACAAACAAACATTGTAGCTATGTAAATGCAGACATCACAAAAGATGACGACATTGCAGTTGCATCAAATTGCAGAAAAACAACAAAATTATAAGCAATGAATGCGCTTGACAAGTGGTTTGACTTGCTGGCTATTACATAAAAGTCATACGATGACACATTGATTGTCTTTCGTTTATAACTCAAATGTCAAAAAACCAATACTCATTAATATGAACACATTAGTGTTGGTAAATGCGAGTATTTTGTATCTAAAAATAATTGTATATTATTAATGTTTAACAAAAATGTAATCAGTACTGTTTTTGTTAAAGAAATGCGGAGAACATTTTTGAAGTAAAAATTATCTTCTTGAAAAATACAAAATAAGAATTACTATATTTTTGCTATAATTTTAAATTTTATATAAATTATGTTCATTTTATGGTTAGAAAAGATGGTTTGAAGATGTTTACGGTAAGCAGTACGTGAACCCAAATGACATGTCAAGAAGATTTTCTATCTGAAGAAACTTGATACACTGACTTTTTGTAACTTTTTTAGTTAATTTTATTTGAATTTTTTAATCATTTTAATTTTTTTTGCTAATTCATTATCTGGGAATATGTAGTACATAAGGTCTAGTAAAGAGAAATTCAATATTTTTGCATTAAATTGAAGATTATATTTTCACAAGCTTCTCTTAGCCTTAGACAGAAACTGGTATTAAACACTTGGTGTCAGTTCCAGAATATAATGTGGATGCATACGGACCTCCAAACCAAGCTTTCGGAGCTTCCGGCCACTCACTCTCGATGTGTGGGACCTGCCATTGCACCGATGGAACATAATTTCTCTCTAATTGACTAAAGTTAGCTGCTTCTAAGATTATTTCTTTCATACAGTCCAATTGTTGGTAATACAATCATAATTAAGAGTTTGGCGTTAGGGAAGCTACTCATAGTAAATGATTCCCCGCTAATCCCACCATATACATAGCAAAACCTTCCTGGTCGGCTTGGAAATCGTTTCTACCGACTCATCGCGATTCAACTACGAAACACTTGTCATCACCAGTAATCATCTGCTTCAGATTTAGCGATTTCGTTGGGAGATGGAAACTCGGTCCACGTGGTTTTTTTTGCGTCAGGTCATGTGCCACCCATACACCGAGTTTTGTGGTTCGGTTTCTTTGCAATATTTCACTTGTGAGCAACAGAACGGAAAAATAACGATTGAACTCGCCGATTTCCAATATTTTCAATAACTGGCTTTTCAGAGCGAAGTACATCATTGGCATCAAAATTACCCGAACAGAATTGACGAAACCGCGATTGACTGTTACAATATCAGAATCATGAACATTTTCACCCATCTGGCCTGAATTTGCGACAATATCGAAGACAACCGTATAATATGGCGTATTTTCCCTTTCCAGTTTGATTTTTGGAACAATTCATTACTCAGATATTCCTTAATTAGCTGTTTTATAATTGAGCTCTGAAGTAATTTGCCTTTATCAGTTGCAATTTTCTGAGTTAATTGAATTTATATGAAACCGTCAGAAGCTACCTAATACTAAGATAAACATTTTTTCTGTAAATCTCTATATTTATTTTAGTTTTTGCATATAACTCGAAAGTGATTTATATTCTCGTCACATATTCGCTCATTAAAAGCTTTCATTATTTACATATGCAAATAAAACTTTCTCATGCTGGCGAACAAAAGTTGCTTCATTATAGCCACTCAAACATGCACACATATACATACATATGTACATACTTATGTGCTTTTATATTTTTTTCATGTGCATCAAATGTAGCAGCTGCTACTCATTACTTTAACTCTCACGTTGGCTAAATTATTGGCTATTTAAATCAACTTTATACTATTACTCAAGCAGAAAAAATATATTTTATATATAGCATACACACATTTGCATATAAATACGAACTTCAAGTACTCAAACTGCAAAAAATCCAACCTTAAATAAGTTATGATGCCAACCATTAGCTCAGTGCTTGACTGCCTTTCGCTTAGTTATCTAGTTATATGCACCTTTCTCTCAGCACTGAGTGATTCGCTGACTACACTGTCATTTATTTTGATACAACATGGCTTTAATGAATTTGGCACGTGATATTGAAAGTCGTTAGATTTTTTTTTCCAGACTTCACTTTTGGTTTATTCTCTGCTTTTGGCTGGGAAATTCGTTGAAGTGGAATTTGTAAAATTTCACCTCATGATGATGTTATTGAGGTTACAACGTGTGTAGCTACTAGTGTATTCAATGAAATATATTATAGAAGAGTAGGTAAACATATTAAGAAAAAATTCAGTACCTTATTTTAAAAATTTGACTACTGCATTAAGCATAAATTAAAAGTGAAAAAGTACATTCATAAATCTTTTACATATTCGTGTCGCCACAAGCATGAGTTCGATGATTTTTGAAGTGCTTTCCCGCACAAAGCACTCAGATTCAAAGTACTTACGTTTGCTTTTACAGCATAAATAGTAGAAGTATAAGAAAAAATCATCTACCTTAGCAGAGAAATGACCAAAGAAAAATAAATATAACTCAAGTATGTTGTACATACATACATATTTTTGCGTATTGCTCATGGGTATAATTTACATTTACTTTGCTCTCATTTCTTTTAGCGCCTTTCTTTTAGCACTGAGGTAAATGAAAAACAAGAAAAAATGTTAAACCGAAGCATAATATCCTTCGCATGTGCATTTTGTAGCAGCTTTATGCCATTCAGATCGACGCCAAACAGTTGGTTGGAGGTTTTAGCGCTGGTTTTAATAATAATATGAAAAGGGTGGCCGCGGTTACATCTCAGATGGTCCATCTGTCGATTACTTGTTCGAGCATTTCGATTGATAACTGGCGAATGACACCCGTGATGTTTTGCTCCAAGGCCTGAATCGAAGCGGGATTGTCTGCATAGACTTTAGATTTTACATATCCCCACAAGAAAATGTCTAACGGTGTGATATCAGACGATCTTGGTGGTTAATCAACCAGACCAAAACGTGACAGTATCTGCTCACCGAATTCTTCTCTCAATAAATTCGCATAGACTTTACATATCCGCACAGAAAAGAGTCTATCGGTGTGATATCACCCGATCTTAGTGACCAATCGACCGGCCCAAAGCAATTATTTGCTTACCGAAGTCTTCTCTCAATAAATCCATTAATTGTCGAAATCAAATGTCGCCCATATCACGAACTTTAATTTCAGACATCAAAAAGTCGGTTATCATGGCGCGATAACGTTCGCCATTAACGGTGACGTTCTCACCGGCATCGTTTTTAAAGAAATATGCAACGATGATTCCACCGGTCCACAAACGTTACTAGACCGTTGTTCCTCTGGATGAAATGGGAGCTCTTGAACCTCTTCAGGTTGCTCTTCGTTCCAAATGCGGCAATTTTGCGTGTTTATATACTCATTGAGCCAGAAATGGGCCTCATCGCTGAAAAAATTTGGCTCAAAAACATCGGATCTTCTTGGAACTTTTCAAGAACCCATAGAGCGAAGCGATGTCGCTTGGAAACCAGCTTCTGTTCTTGTACATGCTGAATTTTGTACGCTTTCAATTTAAGATCTCGACGTAAAATGCACCAAGTCGTTTCATATGTCAGTCCGAGTAGCTACGAACGACATCGAATCGACTCTCCATGGTCTTCGTGTACACTCTCCGGCAAGGCTGCTATGTTTTCTTCACAGCAAACTGGACGTGGTATTTTCACCAAATATTAGCCAATGAATGCTGGGTCTCAAGATGGGTGATGGTGTTGCCAATAGTAGGCTCAGTAGGCCGATTATATTGACGATAAGTTAAGCGAAACGCGAGAAACACATTCTTTACAGAACGTGAATTTTGGTAATAAAGTTGAACAATTTGTAAACATTCAAAAATAGCATGAAAGCTTGATGCGACTCACGAGTGGTCTGCCGAAAAAAGCTATTGAAAAAAGTACCTATTCTTGGATCAGCCGTTATATCCCAAATTTCATGAAAATGTGACGACCAATGAGCAATTTCTTAGGGAGAAAAGGACATGTATAAAATTTCGGATCGTTATCTCAAATACTAAAGCAGTTCTCGTATATAAAGGCAGACAGATAGACAGACGGGACTAAATCGACACAACTAGTCCCGCTGATAGTTTATATGGTATATTCGTTTTATATGGTCTCCAACGGCTTCTTCTGGGTGTACAAACTTAATATACCCTATTCAGGGTATGACAAGCGCTGCGTTAGTCGGATTGACTAAAAATCGTGCACTCTGCTGTTAACCGATGAAGAATAGAAAAGAGTGTGCCTGCCAACAACACACTGAATCCGCATTAAGCACAGTCAATCATTCATTCAAGCATTCTATGTGCTACTTTCGGCTAATGTCGATGCAACACAACGAATAAGTGCGAAATACTATAGGGAAAAGCTTAAGAATTCATTGAACTTTGACGCTAAAATTATGTTAACGAAGCATAGAGCCGCGTAGAAGAAATAATGTAAAACAAAACAAAAAAACATATTAAAACCAGTCACGGACTGTAATTTTTGCAAAAAGTGCCCTTTTTGCCCTTTTCCCGTGATATTTGCTGGTTGCATTTAACGAAGTTCATTTCAAAGAAAAATCAATAATGACATTTCTTGTTTACCGTTTGCTGAAATGGCAAATTAAATAAATGATAACCATACATATAAATCCATGTTGGTAAATAACGGAAATAGATAAAAAGCTAAATTGCTTACTTTTATAATTTTTATTATTGCCATTTGCCATAATTGAAATAAACAAGTGCCGCAATCATTGATTTTCACCGTGCCCATACATACTGCAAATTAATAATTTCGCAATCGTAGTTTAGGTAATATAAGGTCTATTAAAGGGAAAAACTAAATATAGAATATATGGCTTCAAAAAGATAAGATTTCGTAGTAAAAAAATTTCTCAATCAGTTTTGTGATTGCTTAACTCAGTTTGGTTTGAGCATTCGTCAAAGAGGGACGCCAGCAATTTCAATGAGAAAGATGCATCATGCTTTGGAAGGCCAATTGTAGGAAATATCGATAAGGAATAGAAATTGTCACAAAAAGTTTAATGGAGAGAATACCCATCTGCCAATCGTTTCTGAAGTATTACAAAAGCAATCCATTTCGAAGCGGATGCTTACCGATGATGAAATATGGTTGACTTACAATAACGTAAAAAAAAAATAGTCGTGGTCGAATCACGGTGAGCCGGTGAGCTGGCGCATATGGTGACCAAACCTGGGTTGATGGTAGAGAAAGATTTTATTATGTGTTTGGTGAGATTGGCGGGGAATCATTCCCTATGATGATGTACTGTCAACAATCGGAACGTTTGAAGAAAGAAATACCTAAAAGTAATCAGCTTTGACTACTAAGAGAAGAATTGCGTCTCGTCTGGACATCGCCAGGACACACATAATCGATAGTGACTCGACAGAATGTTCGGAAGGTTTCTATGCATCCACCTCACCCCTAAAGACCGGCCTGGCACCCAAGTGATTACTAGATTTTGCTGGTAAAAATCCTCCTCAAGTGAAGCTTGTAAAAATCGACTGTTACAGTTTTTTTTTTGTGAAAATGGACGTCACTTTCTATGATTTCTACCGTATTATCAAATAACCTTCGAATGGGCACAAAGTTGTCGTTTAAAACGGTACACATTTGACCTAAATCGGATCATAATAACTATGCTAAATAGAACTTTCAAAGTAATGCAAAAATAATCTATATTTTATGAAACTTATAACATGACCTTACAATATACATACATATAAGCGAAGAGACGTTATAAAAATTTTGATATTTGAAATAAGTAATCAATATAGAAAGGATTTGATCTGGTAATGCTTTTGATTATGGCTTTCATAGAAGTTTAAAACTGGTAACTGTTGCAGCTCTTATGTAAACTAGTGATTAGTTCTTGAAATATGTATAATCAATAAGGCTTCATTATAACTTGGAGTCGATATAAGTATATATTTTGTAAAATGCAGATATGACTTCCAATGAACCATTGCAACAGTAGTCGTAATGGTGTATAAATATACCTTTATCTATAAATGTGTACATAAATACATTTTATATGTTTAATATTATTATATAGACATATCTACATACATACATATGTACGTATAGGTAAACGTGCACACAGAGTTTGTGTACTGATAAGCTTCACCATTAAACCGATAATTGTTTTTGGTTATGCTATGCAAAACCTTTCAACGAATACCTACCTATTTATGTTGCGAAAATTTTGGGAACACGAATTCTTTATTTGGCAGGAATGCTAACGGTATTTGTTGTAGCAATTACGATAAGCAAAGCTTATTTCATTAATTATTGTTGTATTATAATTATGCGGTCGATAGTGCGAATTATCTAGAGTAAATATAATATTATAATCAGCAAGTTACGACTACCGAAAATCCAATAAGTTGAAAGAAAACGTGAAAACACATACACACCTTGATTCTTATAAACCGTATGCGTCATAGTAGACCGCACGTACAAATACTTATGTACATAGGTACCTAGTTTCGGGTAAATTTGTCAATTTAGCCTTAGGAAACTGTTAAAATGTTTAAAGTTGTATTCAAGTTTACAAGATATGCCTAGAAGAGGATTTTTCAAAATTTAAACACCCACGATTTCTCAGGTTCTACTGAACCCATTTACTTGCAATTTTTATATAGTATTTTTTAAGGACTTGTCTGGAACTATACATATGTATGTATCTCAAAATTTACTGTTTAAAGAAAAATCGAAACCGTCAAAAAGTGGTACAAAATTGTTTTCACAGGCAGTCGCCATTTTGTGAAAACTTTTTCGTAAAATCAGACATTTCGCCATTAGTCTAGATTAATAATACTTTATTTTCGGAAATATAGTATGTAGGTTTTTTGTTGACCCGGCAATCAAAATGGTTTGGCCGGAACTGAAACTTAAACCATCTCGAAACCATCGTTTTCAGAACAATATCCACAATTTCTCAGGTTCTAAGAGACCGATTTAGCTGAAATTTTTATACAGTATTCTTTAAGAACTTGTCTATATCTAGAACTTTCCATATCATCAAATTTCAATTTTTACTATTTTTAAAAAATTCGAAACTAAGGAAGTGATGCAAATTTTTTTCCATGCAGTCGCCATTTTGTGAAAACTTTTCCGTAGAATCAGACATTGCGACATTATTCTAAATTAACAATACTGTTTTTTGTGGTTTCGATATGCTATTAGGGTTTAAATCGTGGTTTAGGTCACCAGCCAATTTTTTGAGACCCCCACTTCATCTGCTCTTAATTATTGAAGCTTTTAACTATTTTTATATTTATATACATACATATATATTATATATTTTAGTTATCTGCAGTGTACATATACGAGTATAAAAACGTAATATACCATGTGATCAAATTTGACCCGGACTAAAAAAAAATACATTTTCATATATTTTAATACAAATCTTTATTATAGCCTTCCAAATAGTCTTCTGCACAGATAAAAAATTAGACAGTTTCGACGTCATATTCATATGTCTACGTCTCATAGTAATATTGTAGGGTTTTCAGTTATATTGTCAAGGATCTCTTTTTCGACGATGTTTTGCAAAGATTCACGATATTTGGTCTTGTATATCCAAAACATCAAACAAAATATGTTGGGTCGATTCGTAAGAGAAATTGGAATCATTTGCTATATCTCTGATGCCAACACGACGACTTTCAAGCACTGTTTCTTTAACTTTTCCGATGATATTGTCATTAGCAAAGTTGAATAGACGACTCCCTTGAAGCAACTGCTCGTTGACCCGGACAAATACTTTGTGTTGCTGAAATGCTTGTGTTCATGAAACCCAAAATTTCAAAATTGCACTCGTTGTTCAGTTTTTTCCATGGTAAAATCGTGATAATCAGTTTTATATTGGATTAACCAAAAATTCAACATTATTACTTACGCTTTCTTCATGACTTATCTACATTCTTTTGGTTGACCAGCCGCAAATAATAATTGGACTAAAGAAAAGAACAAACAGTTTCAATTCGTACAATCCCAAAGGAAGGAATTACTTTGCTTTCATGTGCCGTGTTGCCATTCAAAGAAAAAAATGTTAACAGATGCTGAAGTGGAGAAATATCAACCTAGACTACGGACATGGCAGCAGGTTCGCTAGCATTTTATCTATAGATACCCATGCGTATATCGCATACCAGTAGTATATATCAGTTTGTAAATATACATATGTATTTATGTATGTATGTATATTTATATCAAGGCCAATGTCTACGTAATTACGTACACACATCCATATATCCATACGTACAATGTAATCTACAATTTGTGTTGACAATCATGCAGATGCTCCAACCAGACAGTTGCATTGGATAGACAGTCCAACAGCCAGACGGGATAAAGAAATTGACATACCAATACGTTTACCTCCTGTGCGAGGATTACCTACTCCACTTGGCGCATTGCTTTGTCTTCATGCGGCTTTTGTTTTACCAAAAAAGGAAGTATCAGCATTTAAGCTTTGGCGTGCACAATAATTTGTATGTACATATATATTTATATATAAGTTTGTATACAAAGGAAAAGCACCGCTAGACAGGCAGGGTAGCAGAGCATGCACTTATATTAGCGCCATAGCTGTCATGTCTTTACAAAGCTAAAAAACCATACATACATATGTACATATATTTTTGTAATGTATAAAAATACTCAGTCAGTCAAAAGCAGATGCTCACAGCGTCGTCTATGGAATTGTTACCACAATGTCGCATGTCGTTTCACTCTCAGCGACTGGCTAACGCTGCGTCCAATGGGTTTATGAGATTGCATTGCAAGCTTTTTGAAAACCATCCGTTTTCGGTAAATGCTGAGTTATTTAGTGTGAAACATAGACGTGACATCTCATCAACATTATATTGCTACATGCTATGTGACATGCATGTCGTAAAAAACACTCAAGTACATACATATGTACGAATACGTGTATATCCTCCAACAACTGTTCTTTTGTTGCTTTTATTTTCTTTTCATCTTCATTTTTATTATTTCTACATTTTTATTACACTTTTCTTTTTGTTTGCGATGAGTAAAGTTGGACTTCTCTGTAATTTATTTTTTACCGCCATGACATTCTTATCGTCAACGTGTTTGGTTTCCTTTTTCCATGTCCTTTCGCTTAAAATTTATTTATACCGGAAATATGTACGTACATATGTACATATGCGGTCAGTGAAACTGATGCCAATTTTTGAGGTTAGGTTCAAGCGTTATAATTGAAATGTGACATTGTTGGTCCTTTATTTATATTTTAAAAGAGGTTACAGGGGTTTCACAGGTAATAAAAAATAAAAAAATATTTAAAATATTCAAATTCTCATATTCTCAAATTGATCCGAGGTTGATGACGTCGTAATGGCCGAAAATTTTACAAACTCTGTGTAAAATATGAATCTTTAAAATAATAACAAGTTTGAATAAATTATTTCATCCTTTATATGAAAGAAAATTATTAGAAATAGGCCGTTTTTTTTCTCGAACAAATATTTGATTTTGTCACGAAATTTGTAACACCCAGAAGGAAACGTCGGAGATACTATAAAGTATATATATTATACATATAAATGATGAGCGTGATGAGTTTTGCCCATATATACCCGAATTTGTCCCTCAGTTTTAGATTTATCGAACGTATGTACTATTCGCAATACCCACACCCATCTTAAGATAAAGCATTCATTATTAGATAATATTCGACCAAGAAGAAGTTGTATGTTAGAGTGTACATGAAGACCGCGGAGAGTCGATTCGGCGCTGTTCGTTGCAGCTTGGAATGACGTATGGAACGACTTCGCGCATTTTAGGCCGAAATCTTAAATTGAAAGCGTACAAAATACAGCTTGTGCAAGAACTAAAGCCGCTCGACGTTCCCAAGTGATATCGCTTCACTCTGTGCGCTCTTGAAAACTTTCAAGAAGATCCGACGTTTTCGAGCAAAATTTTGTTCAGTGATGAGTCCCATTTCTGGCTCAATGGATATGTAAACAAGCCAAATTGCCACATTTGGGACGAAGAGCAGATAGATAGAGAGCAACTTGAAGGGATTCAAGAGCTGCAATTTTATCCAGAAAAAACAACCGTTTGTGGTTTTTGGGCCGGTGGAATAATCAGTCCAAATTTTTTCAAAAATGATGCCGGTGAGAACGTAACAGTCAATGCGACCATTATCGCGCCATTATAACCGACTATTTGATGGCTTTAATTGAATCTCGTGATCTTAGCAACATTTAGTTTCAGCATGGCGCCTCTTCTCACTTCCCACACATCGCGCCAATCAATGGAAGACTTCAATGAGCAGATAATTTGACGTATATGCGGACAATTCCGCTTAGATTCAAGCTTTGGAGCAAAATATCACGAGTGTCATTCACCAGTTACCAATCGAAATGTTCCAACGAGTCATCGAAACTTGCACTCCACGGATGGACCATCTGCCAGGTAGCTGCGGCCAAAATTTGAAAGAGATAATCTTTAAAAAGTAAATGTCAAAGAATTGAAGAATACGAGTAAACATTCTCCACTAAATTTGAAGTTTGTGTGTTTTGTATTTCAGAGCTTTTTAGTAAACATTTTTTAATACTTTACTGTATGAAAATAAAAAAATTTATAAAAAAAATTTTAAATTAACAAGAAAATATTTATAGACACATACATATATAGTATGTATGTGTATGTGAAAAAAACAAACATACATACATGTATGCCTAAGGTTTATCTGTTACTTTTCCATGCAAAACGCACTTCAGAAGCTAAGATGTGCTTGGAATTTAAAATTAACTTCCTCTTGTATGCATTGGTACTTCTGGTACATTTGTCTGGAATCTCTTTCCACTTTCTAACCTACATATTATGTTTACCACTGCGTGCTTGTATATACGTTTTCTTATTCTATGTATGTATCTTATTCTCATTGCGCCATACTTACAGTGGGGAATAAGAATTACCTGAGTGTAGTTGAGGCATACAAATGAAAAGTCTTTTTATCAGACATTCTTCTGGCTGATACTCGGTGTATATGTGTTTTTATACTTATGGATAAGCATTAAAGTGTGGTTTTGCAGTTTCAGTTAGTAAGTAACGAATAATATAATTATACGGCTGATGTTGGAGAAAGTTTAAATATACTTATATGTACATATGTACATACATATATCACTAGTACCAACATAAGCGAAAAGAAATTGAATATCAAGCCGATATAGATTCCTACTATTCAATCAAATTTGACCCGGACAAATAAAAACTACATTTCACTTATTTTAATAAAAATCTATATTATCGATAACAAAATTGGTATTTCCGCTTTACATTTCTTAAAGGCAGTTTCGGACATAGATATTCGTAAACGCATTCTTGACACTAGTACATCCTCAGTTACATTTGAGCATTTCTTTCGAGCAAGATTTATATTTTTTGTTACGAGTCTAGCATTGACACGCTTCACACCCAAAACATTAACCAAAATCTGTTGAGTCGGTCCATAAGAGATGTTGACATACCCTGCTATCTCTCTAATCCCAGCACAATGATGATTGTCAAGCACTGACAACATTTTCGATGATATCGTCGTTAACAGGGATGGATGCGAATCGGCATGAGACAATTTTACGATGACTTCACCACCCTCACTAAATCCCTTTTGCCACAGAAAGAACTAGTGTTCGTGATAAAGAGACTCCTTAAAACACTTTTGCAATATTTTTCTATGATAAAAATCTCAAAGCAAACTTCTCCCGTCCTAAAAAATAACTGTCAAACAATGAAGACTCCTATCAGGTTGACGAATCGATGAAAACTCGTTCAGGTTTATATTTTACTTGTGTTTGCAAACTCTTTGTAATCATCAATTTTATTTAGAGTTAGCACCCATTCTATCAAGTCTGCCAATATATTTGTTACTAAATGTGCAAAACAGTAGTTGAACCATATTTGCTTCCAAACTTTCACCGGCATATGCAAAAACGAAAACAAATCACTCACTTGAAATCACCTAAAAAATCGTGAGATGTGAACTAAAATTGATAAATGAATGGACTGTGTTGCTGGCGATCATTTTTCTTTTTGCATACTTACTCGTACATATGTATATATGTACATATGTGTAACAAGAGAAAACGTTAACTGAAGCTATAATACCCTTCGCAGGCATTTTTATAGCATAAAAAACTATAAAATCAAACTCAAGGTAAAGGAGTTTGATATATAGTATGCTCTTAATAATCTCTTCGGATCTTGTAGCAATACCTTTACTAATAATCTGTGCCAAGTTTGATGAAGAAACCTTGGCAAATAAAAAAAATTGGTATCCAAAGACATGAGTCAGTTGTATGGCGGCTATATAGTACAGTTGTCCGACCTGAATAGTAATAATTGATGCGAAGCTTGGTGAAGATACCTTGTCGAATCAAAAAGTTTTTTATACAAAGACTTGAGTTTGAGCGGTCAGTTGTAAAGCAGCTATATGTATGTGATAGTTGTCTGATATCGGCGGTTTCAACAAATGGGTAGCTTCTTGGTAAGAAAGAAAAATTTGCAAAATTTCGAATCGATATCTCAAAAACTCAGGAACTAGGTCGCTTATATATACTCGGACTGACAGACATACATGGTTAAATCGACTCAGAACGGAACGCTCTCCGACGTTTCCTTTTGGTTGTTACAAAAAACGTAGTAAACCAAGTATACCGTGTTGAGGTTATAAAAAATGGTCATATGTATGTACCTTACATATATGTATAGCATATATACTAACTTTTACTTATCGTTTGCTACCGTAATACGTTCACGTATCACAATCCCACGTATTAGAGTCACGAAAGCGAGATAAACAAACCCAAAATAACGAAACTAATAACAATAAGCGCAATAATTTATGTGTGTGAATAAGTTTGATCTAATCCACTTTTGGTGAAAAGGCACCAGCTGACCTAATCCACTTTTTTCCAGAATTAAGTGTACGTATCGCATACAAAAACATTGGAATAAAACGTGAGAACAATAAAGAAAAAATAAAAACGTGTTATACCCGAGCTCACGCACATTTTTCAATAATTAATCAAGGATAACTATTGTTGCTATTGTTATATACTATTGTTGTTTTTCGTTTACTATAAAGGACGACAAGTCCCTATTATTACTCCGTCACACCGTCGGGATTAGTAACGAAAAAAAGCACACACATATTTTTGTCTCAGACTTATAATTTACTTGAATTAATATTAATACTGATTAACGGCATTTCCGACCTTGCCTAATCGTAATTACCATATACGTTTTTGTGTTTTTGCTTCTGCTGTAACACACTTTGGTTTATTTGTTGTTGTTGTTGTGGGTGCGTTAAATATTCATTAATCGATAGTGACCTGTTTGCATGTGTTCGCTTTACCATAATTACAGCATATATTTGTTTTAATTATTTATTTAGTGAACATTTCAGTTATTTGTTTGTGTAATGGCACAATCTTATCACGTAAGCGTTGTCTAATAAATATTATAATAAATTGCTTTTGCAAAAAATCGATAAACACGTGGGCAGATAGATAGATAATGAACAAAATGAAATTGAAAAGAAAATACTACGACTAAAATTAGATAATAACATATACTTTTTTTTGAGAAAATATTATGGGGAAAAAGTTTATCTGCATGTCATTTATTATCAACTTTTTTCCTCCAACAAAAAAAAAATATGTAATTATTGCAGTAAATTATGAAATTGTTTTATATTTATATTATATTTGTTTAAATTTGACATTTTGAAATAAGAACTCTTTGATGAAGTGAGATAAATTTTAGTTTTAAGATAATTTTATAGTACCACAATGGAACAAAACTGTTCTCCTATTGCCCAATGCTGTCGGTTACTGCCTTCATACGATCCAATTTCTGACAACGTACAAGTAGATCCAAAGTAAAAGTTTAGATGTAGGAAAGTAGCTCATAGTAGATGATTTCCTGTTAATCCTACCAAATACAGGGTTTGTCCGGAAAGTAAGATGATGAGTCGTTTTAAAAAAATATATTGAACCAATCGTTACAACAGTTCTTTAAAAACTTTCAAAATAGTCTCCTGTGTCGATGCAGCCCTGCCATCATGATTTCCAAGCATTGAAGGCGTCACGGAACTCCGGAATAGCCTTGAAAGACAAGGTGTATGCTGCTTGGATCCCATCTGTCGTCTCAAAATGCTTGCCTTTCATCGGTCTTTTCGAGCAAGAAAACAAAAAAGATCCAGAAGGGGCACATCTGAGCTGTATGGTGGCTGCGGAAGCGTTGGGATGCCAGCCTTGGTTAGGTAGCTGTTCACAAGAAAGACGGTCTAAGCCGGAGCGTTGTCGTGGTGCAACTTCCAATCGGCTGCGATGTCTTCGTTTGAATCTTTTGAAAAATTCCACGTAAAACTTGGCGTTGACGGTTTGTCCAGGAGGAACAACTCTGGATAATGCCTTTGATGACAGAAAAGGCAATGAGGATCGTTTTCACTTTGGATTTGCTCATTCATTCGGGACCTCTTCCTGGTTGCATCCCAACTTATCTCTTTCTTACTTTTTTTTCATTTATTTTTCATGAAAAGATTCCACGCAATGACGAATCTTTGAAATATTCCGCATACTGTTTAAAATCCAGTTCGTAAGCAGTTTAATCTCGTATTATTGGCAGCTTGTGAAATTTACCTTTATACATATATTCCTATGTACATACATATGTACATAGTATGTGTCTATATACCTCTCAACTCATGGAGTATTCCAAAAATTAGCAAATAGGTGAAAATTCCGCTGACATTGTACTTTCGTCAATAAACCAGCGCTAAATGTCTGAGGCGCAAAATCATTTGCATACTTCTCATAAATATTTACATAATTTTATTTTAAAATGTCGCTAATCAAATAACGGTTGTGAGTGCAATGGTTTCCACGAGTCATGTGACGTATTGACAGGTACAGATTTTCAGCTAGGAATTATGACGGATTAACAAAAAGTGGTTAGGTGAACGTACATACGAGTACGTAACTTCCGTAAATGGGTCAAATACTCGCATGTGATTGGCGAGTTGTCAATACTTGATTGAGTTTGGAAAATTTTTCTAATACTAGAACGTGATTGTCAATACTTGATTGAGTTCGAAAAATTTTTCTCGGAAAATGTTTCTTGAAACGCTGTTGTAGTGTTAACAGTAGAACACTATAGTAGTTGTGGATTTGCATACATTGTATGATAAGTACATTGCCAAGACTGGTAATTACTAGTTGGCAGTTAAAATCTATGATTTGCTATTAAATACAATTTAGAAAAGAGACACTAGAAACTTGTTTTGCTAAGCTACTTCTACTATTTTCCTAACACTTCTCTCATTATTTATTCCTTCCACAGTGAATGAAGTTATTCACTTGAATATATGTTGACATGACAGTTTCTACTCAATTTATGGCATATTTCTGTTATTTGCGTATCATTATCTACTTGCTGACAAAATATATTGATGACTTGCTAATAACGCCCAGTGCAAGCCATAAAACATATAAATAGCCATTGCATAGGTAAATGTTGGTAGACGAGGTAAATTATTTTATCAAAC
The DNA here is from genome assembly GCF_023373825.1 of Bactrocera dorsalis. Lineage (NCBI taxonomy): Eukaryota > Metazoa > Arthropoda > Insecta > Diptera > Tephritidae > Bactrocera > Bactrocera dorsalis. The sequence goes on from NC_064303.1 coordinate 8,359,215, forward strand.
ACTGTCAGTGTGTTAGACGAATTAATTATCATATGTACTAAATATAGCAATATTAAAAAAATAGTATTATATGTGCAAACGGTTATTGTATAAAAAGTCAACACACTCAGAGTTGTGATTCCCGGTTTAATATACACAGTGGTTGCTAAAAAGTGTTGCAAATTAAATGTGACATGTGCAAATTTAAATGTAACAGCATTGTTGAAGCAGCTAGTCAATCCTAATAACTACTACTACTCTTTTAATAATATTAATAATATTTATTATTGTGATTTTCGTTTATTGCTGGAGAATGCAGGCTCAGCGTCATGCCTTTTAGTCAGCTTCTGCAGTGGGTAGTCGATCGGCTAGTCGGTTGCAGTCAGTTTACACTTTGCTTTGTGTGTTGGCAATTGAACTTGAGTTCGTTAACACTCCGTACACTGATATTACAGTCATTTATTATACAAATATTGCAAGTACGCGGGAATTCATTGCTAAAAGCGGGCTGCTTTGTGTCAAAGCGTTGGCTGCGCAGAGCACATGGTACATCCATTCAAACTCGTACATAAATTTGTATGTTTTTGTCAAGTAGGCGTTGTAGTCGCTTTCTTCTCATTATATGCTGATTTGTGATAATAAAAAGTGCATATTTAGTCACTGTTTAAAAATACTTATAAATTTCTATTGAATTCATCACTTAAAAGCAATCCCACAGCCTTTTCCCATTCTCATGCATATGCTATGAAAAAAAAAATTAATAATGCAATCGTTACAAACATGTTAATAAATTATTATTATTTATCGCAAGAAGACTCTACGGAAAGAGATAAGCATAAATTGATTTTAAATGCTGAGTCATGTTAATTTAACTTTGTAACTACGTAATTGGCACTCAATAACTGTTTGAGTGCTTAATTGCAATTTAAAGGGTTACATGGGTTTCCTCGAATAACAAACGGGCGATTTTCAATATTTTTGTTTTCATTTATAAAATGAAATATTTTATTCAAACTTCTTATTATTCCGGAAATAAATATATTTTGCAACGATTATGAAATTTTCAATGAAAAATATTCCGTCTTTCCTTCTTACAAAAGCATTTGAAGAAAAAGAAAAAAATACGTTCTAAGTTCTATTAATTAGTTATTGGAGGAAGCAAAAAATGCAAATTTTGTTGAAAATTTGAGGACGTTCGTTCAAAACCTTGTAAATTATATCTTTAAGACCTATAATAAATATCATTGAGATCGGTTGAGTAGTTCGCAAGAAATTTTGACAACCGACTTTGTTTAAGGGGTTACATTGGTTTCCTCGGGTAAAAAACAGCCTTTTTCAAAAATTTTTTTCTCATTGAAAAAAATGAAATTTTTTATTAGAATTTTTACTGTTACAAACATGTACTATTAACAAAGAAATTTTTAACTTTTTGGTTTAGGTTCTTTGAATGTCTTCTCCACTTATCATATAAATTGTCTATAAAAAAGTGGCAAGCTCGAACAGAAAGTGAGAAACTATTAGTTTCGGAAAATAAAGCAAGGATTCAAAAAGGATTTAAAGATAAAATTGGTCTGATTGTTGACCAACCGAAACCTGGCTTTGGGAATTCTAACGATGGCAATACAGCTAGGCGTTTCTTTCAAAATCCCGAGATAGCAATTACTAAAGTTGACATAAATTTGATTAAAAAGATGCATACCATACTCGTAGTTGTTTCTAGTGGGCACGATATTTCGTTGAATGTTATCCTTGGTATAACATGCCTCCAACACTTCACAAATATTTTATCCATGGACTAGAGATAATATCGCACGCTATGTTGCCAATCGGGCAATTATCAGAAGAAGCTCAGGAAGCTCGAAACAAAGATTTTAAGAATTTTAGAGAACATTTTTCTCGCAAATGCAGCAGAAAAAAAGCAAATGAAGACATATTTAACAGACTTTTAATCAGTTCTGACCCCGTTATATCAACCACAAGAAAATTACCAAAAAAAAGTGCAGGATTTACCCGAAGAAGCATTAGAGTTGATCGTGATAGAGAGTGGCAATAATAATGAAGTTGATAATGACGATGATGATGAAGGCGATGATAAAAATTCAAGCGAAGACGACAATGATCATGAATATGATTATAGTGATAAAGAAACAGTTTATATATTTTAAATAAAATTTGAAGCTTCAAAAAATTAAAAATTTAGAAAACCGATGTTCAGCATATTTTTGTTTTTTAAGATATAAAAAAAAACAATAAAAAAACTCGAATTGCATTATTTTCTTACTTCTTTATGATTAATTAACTAAAAAAAATAACTTTTTCATAACTAGAAGATTTGTGGGAATTAATCTCCATTTTGAGCACCATTTACCCCACTGTGCGGCGTTTGGCAGGATAACTCCATACAAGATCATCTAAAGTGAAAAATATGTGTTTTTCGCAACATTTCTTTCTCGAGAAGTCTTGCCAACCGTCTTCGAGAAAAACGCGCTTAAAATTTTAAGTGCAACTTTTCAAGTCTGTATCTCCAAAACTATTACTCGGATCAGTTTCTACATTTAGGGCAATATTGTAGAGATGTTATAGGATTCAATAAGATAAAAAAAAATTTTTTGAAGCCGTGATCCGAGTGTCAAACGAACACCCTAACTGCATCATCAAACGAAGCATAGATAATTAATAACATTTTTAGAACCCAAAAGTGTACCTTAAGCATAAACAAATCGATTTTAGAAATTTCTAAACTGCCCAAGCTACTTTAATAAATACATAAAAATGAACAGATCTTTAAATTTAAATACTTAAGGCTAAAATATGCGTGTGAAATTGTTCATACTAATATAAGGATGAAAATTTGAATGCAAATTTATACAATTGTGCAATTTTTACACACTTCCATCTATCCACATGCATGCAAATCCATCTGCTATCTCTTTTTCGGTCCTTCTATTCATCTCCACTCTACCAATGGTGTGCATTATCTCATATGATTTCTCGTATAGTTGCTGTTTGTTCAACTGCACTGGATTTGCAATGAAAAACGTTTTTGTTCTTAAAATATACTCATAAGAATGCAAAAAAAATACAACTACAACACAATCCAAAGCAAAAAAAATAATGCCAGCACTTGTTTGCCAACGCACATTGCCAAGCAGCGACGACCAAAAAAGCATAGCAAAAAGCTAGGTTAGGCTACGGATAGTTTCGCACAAATAACAATGGATGCTGCCGACTGCTTCCTTGCGTGCTCAGCTGTGCATTATATGTATAAGTGCATTGTTAGTTGCTAAATACTGGCAAATACTGTATATATTGTACTACTTACATATTTGTTGGGAAAATGGCATTAAAACTATCGAAAGTATGTGAAAAGTTCAAGGATTTGCGCTCGTCATACATTTCTAATGCAGACGTTTGTCACGCGATACATGAGCGGTGAAAACTTTCTGTGGTAATTAAATAAAAAATGCTAGCTTTTTGTTTAGTAAACGTAACTGTTTTTTGGTTTGAAAAAAATTTAGCTTTTTCTAAGTGCTGCGGTCATTAACAAAGACGTAATCGTCGGCGCATAAGTGACCTTGCGTGCCATTCTATTGTTGTTATGTAGATTTTTTGCTCCCAATCCAGTTACCACCTTTCACTTGAAACTTTTTGCTACCCGTCGAAGTGTGTTTGCTTACGCATACATTAATATCAATAAATACTATAATTTTTTCTTGTCGGCAACTTTTTCTATATTCTGAAATGACTGAGTTTTGTTTGCTTTACTTTGCTCACACTTTTCCGTAACTTTTTCTTACGTCGTTACCACACTTATAGCCATGTCGTATGTCATTAGCGACATTGCAGGCGCACTACATATTATTTTTCTTACTAATACAGTCTTTGTTAACGGTAATTACTCACAGCTCAGGCGCTAAACTCTTTGCCCCATTTTGAATAATTAAGATTGAAGCATCATAGGTGAAGTGCGTACCTTTTCACTTGTATATTATATTTAGTTAATTAAGCTAACACACTTTTGTTTCACTTGTTCGAAAGCTACACGGCTGGTAGTTGGTTAATTTTCATAATATAATTACAAGAGCAGACCTGAATACGCTAATAATGTGGTTTGTACAAAAACTTTGTGTGCCTTTTCATTAATATTCATAATGTCATTAGTTCGTCGACATTTTCTTATAATATTTACTCTAATTAGTAAGTTAATAACTTCGGTTTAATAAAGAGAGAGACTGCGGGAGAGAGAAGTAGTTTTTATAAAAACTCTAGGCAGCAAGTGCAATTTATAAAAAGTCTCCTTATGTCGAAAAGATACTCAAATATTTGTCATTGTGTGCGGGAGAAAAGATCCTCTGCTGTAAAAATAGCTTTAAAGCCACGATCAGCAGAGCCATGAGTCACTAGGCTGCCTGCGCTGAGCACTTACTTGTGCTTTACAATTTTAAATCGCTTCCATGCTATTGTTGGATTTTTATGATCGCGAATGACTAGCCTATTAAATTAATCTTTGAATATCTTCCATATATTTTCTTAATGCCCATTAAATAAAGCATTTTTATGTGCATATAAGTAAGCATATAAGTACACTCTTAAGCCTTTAGCTCTGTATATGTTAGGCCACAAGCATTTGATTTCAATCGAAGTTCACAATTAATTGTTAATCGATTTTAATTGATGTCATGCACCGATATTTATGTCATCGCTTTTTTATAGAGAAGATTACAACTACAGTGGCTTACAGCAAATTGGCGACATTTTATTATTTCTTACATACATATCGTCACCTGAAATGCAAATTAACGTAACAACATTTTCAGAAATTTACAGTGGCATGAATGAAACACGGAATAAAATGGAACATGAGTGAAACAAAATATTAATATTGGTTAAAACTGGTTTATATATGACCACAGAACCAGAAAATGTTGAACATATTTAATATTATGTATATAATTTGAAGTAGTGAAGCGTAATCAATAAGACATACAATTTCGAATTTTTTGATGATACGTTATTTTGCATTTCAGGTGACGATATACATATATGTGGTATATTGGGTAGTCCAAAAAGTCTTTACGCATTTACATATAATCCAACTTTTTTTTTTTTTTTATATTTATAATGTACTTTAATGAACCAAATATATTCCATTTTGGTCCACCACTTTTTGCGATTTTTCCGCTAGAGACATTATTCGATTAATGTAAAACTTTTCTGGTTTCTTGGCGAAAAACTGCGACAAGTAATTTTTCACAAGCTTTTCTTGAAGCCAACTTGACTTCATTAAGGGCGTTCTGCATTGACTGAAACAAATGGCAGTCCGATGGTGCATGGTCAGGGCTATATGGTGGATGCATCAAAACAAAAAAAAAAAAAGATGTGTGTGGTCTAGCGTTGCCATGATGGAAGAAGCCTTTTCTGTTGTTCGGTTCTGGCCGTTTTTTTCGATTGCTTGCTCAAATCCCATCAGTTATTGCAGAAAAATGTAGAATCAATCGTTGGATCAGGCTGGAGCAGCTCATAGTGGATGATTTCTTTCCAATCCCACCATACACTCATAACCTTTCGAGGCGTCAATCTTGGCTTTGTGACCATTTGTTGGGCATCACCACGTTTGGACCATGATCTTTTTCGCACATTATTGTCATATTTGATCCACTTTTCGTCTCCTGCTACCATTCGTTTCAGAAATGGTTCGATTTCATTTCCTTTTAGCAAAGAATCGAAGATGTTTATTCGGTCCGTTAAATTTTTCTCCCAAACATCGAGCTTCTTTTTGTAGCCAGCCTTTTTTAAATGTTTCAAAACCGTTTGATGATGAATGTTAAGTTCCTTAGCGATGTCATGGCTGCTTATGTGACGGTTCTGGTCAATCTTTTCCATAATTTCATCGACTCAACGATAGGTCGACCAAAGCGAGGGGCATCTTTCACATGAAAATTTTCAGAACGGAAGCGAACCATTTTTGTGCTACACGAACTGATACAGCATTGTCTCCGTAAACTTTACAAACTTTTTTGATGGCTTGCGTGGCATTCTTCCCTTTTTTATACAAAAATATCAAAATATAGCGAATTTCTTTATTATTTTTAATCATTTTTTAACAGCTGTAACTTTTTTTCAACTTTCCCGAATTTAATTTAATTTTTTGGTTAAATAAAGCTTAAGATCTCACCTTTCCATAACTATATGGTATGACACAATGTGATTGGTAGCACTGAAGATATTTGACTGCAACGACATCTACTGACAAAATACCAAAACACTTTTTCGACTACCCAATATAAAAAGTCAATTTCAATCCATGCCAATAATAAAAACCAATGAAATAAAATATTGTCAATAAAATTACAACGACATATGTACATACTAAACCGCTGAATTGCTTGTTATTTGTAAGCTAGCTATAAAGTTTCTTATACAAATCTGTGATTCACCACAAGAAAGGAAGAAAAAAGTATAGTATGTATAGAGTAATAAGGCAAGTGAATTTATTGCAGAACTATCTATTTTTATATTTTTGTTCAAGGACTGATTTTCATGTCTCAAGAAGAGCAAACAACTGCAGTTCTTTGCAACGTCAAATAGCTTTCATACATTTTTTTTTTCTTATCGAAGCGTGTTTTTGCATAAATGCATTTAAATACGAGTATCCAAGTCAAGTTGGCGCAAAATTTATGTAAAGAAAAAAGTAATTGTGCCACTGCCTATGGTGCTGCCGTTGCGTTTGCATGTGCTTATTGGCGCTAACGGCTAAAATATTGTAAAATATACATGCCTATAGAATAGCCGCCACAATCCACGCTGCCGGCAAAGCAACCACTCAAATTACTTGTTTAAAGCTGGCTTATTCTTCCAGTCATATGTAAAGGCCAACTTCAGAAAGCCGGTGACAACAGTATAAGCACAATTTATGTAGGAAATAAATGTCTTGTCGCTCAGCAGCATTTGTCATGGCACATGAAGAACAATAACAACCACTAAACAATGAAGTTGTAATCATCAGACGCCTTTTGCACTTGAAAGTCATACTCGCATTGCAGTGTAGTGCTCGTTGATAATTAGGGTGATCAATAACTTTTTTTTTGTAGAACAACGATTTTTTGTGCAATTTAAAAAAAATAAATAACTGAAATTTTAAATATTTCATTTAAAAATAAATACCAAAATTCGTCTTCTTCTTTACTGGCGTAGACACTGCTTACGCGATTATAGCCGAGTTAACAACAGCGCGCCAGTCGTTTCTTCTTTTCGGAACGTTGCGCCAATTGGAGATTCCAAGCGAAGCCAGTTCATTATCCACCTGGTCTTTCCAATGGAGTGGAGGTCTTCCTCTTCCTCTGTCTCCCCCGGTGGGTATCAATATCATTGGCGGACGTCAGCAGCTGTATACTATTATAAAAGATTGTGCCTTCTCGATTCAGCTATGCAGCTCGAATTATTTTCTTCAGCAGTAGATTGAAAAAGTCGCACGATAGGGAGTCACCTTATCCGAAAACCCGATCATGACGGAGCTTTTGGTATTATTTATTCTTTTTCACCGCAAATTTGTTAAAATTTTCGTAAAATTTCAAATATAGATAAGCATTCTTTTAGTAGGGGAGCCCGGAGTGCTAAATTTGCAGTTATTGGAGCGTCATGGAGACTTAGTAGATTGTCAAGATAACGTTTAAAAAAGAAGAAAGTCTAGGTGAAGTTTTCCATTTTAGTGGGGAGAAGAGCGGGAAATTGGTGTCAAAAATGTAAAAAAAAACAGTCACATGAAAATACTCAAGCGCGTCAGTCATTTATGGTATATACGCGCATTGTATTTCTGATAATCGATATATATTAATCTGACAATCAAGTCAGGGTTGAAGGCCGTAATGACAGGTTAAAAAAAAAAAAAAAATTAAGTTACTCGAGCGCGTCAGATTTTCTAAGCGAATGTTAATGAACCTCTAAAAAGTGTACCATTTAATATTCTGACAATTTCGACGTGGACAAAAGTCATTTATTGATTTTAAAACTTGTAAAAAAAAAGGTGACCTTGAGATACTCGAGCGCGTCAGATTTTTATACAGTGGGATGAACTTGATGTCAGAGTCTTCCCAAAAGATAATCTGACAATTATATAGAGGCATATCGTTAATCTGACGATTTAAAAGTGGAAGAATTCTGTTTGGTTCTTGTTTTTGTTACAGGATGTAATAAAAACAGTGTATACATATACATATGTACATATACAGTGGCGGACAAAAGTCTACATACACCCCCTGTTTTCTTCGATGCGAGAGTACACAAAGTTTTTAGAAAAATGTATTTATACAGTTTTATTCTAATATTTATTATAATAGCAATTAACTAAAAAAATCCATTATTTAACATAAAACAACAAATTTATGGAAGAAAAACTCAAAAATTGCTTTGACAAAAGTCTACATACAGTTCAAATCTCATACTTTGTACATTGTTATATTAACAGTAAGGTACGTTAGCCTTTTTCTTTTATTTCAATATGTTTATTGTTTGATATTTATTAAATTTAGTTGTGGTTTAAACACTTAAATAGCTATAATGGCTCCGCGAAATGAAATATCAATTGATGTAAGAAATTTGGTGATAAAAGAAAGAAAAGAAAAAAAATCATATGGTGAAATTTCTAAAATTTTAAACTTGAGTCGAGCAACAGTACAGACAATTCTAAAAAACTTTAAAAATAATGGTTCCAACGAAAATTAACCGCGCAGTGGACCCCCAAAAAAACAATCTCGTAGATACGTCAGCCTGATTCTCAACGAAGTAGACCAAAATCCAAAAGTAAATGCTCCAAATATAGCCGAACGCATAGCGAGTACGTCACAAATGAGTATCCAACCAAGAACAATAAAAAAAAACTCTAAACAATAACGGATTCCACAGTAGAAAACCACGGAAGGAACCTTTTATTTCTGAAAAAATCAGAAAATTCGTTTAAAGTTCGCCAAAAAACACAAAGAAAAGGAAATGGATTTTTGGAAAAAAGTTTCATTTACAGATGATTCTAAATTCCCTCTTTTTGGTAGTGATGAAAGTGCTGAAATTTGATGGAAAACTAACGCCACGCTTGAACCAAAGAACGTAGTATCAATTGTGAAGCTCGGTGGCGGCAGCGTAATGGTTTGGGGAGTTGTTGCGGCCTCTGGAGTTAGAAATTCGGACTTTATTGAAGGTGAAATGGACGGTTATAAGTATAAGTCTCTGTTGCAACATAATTTGAAGCCTTTGGTGGATAATTTAGGGCTCGGTTCCGGTTGGATATTTCAACAAGATAACGATCCGATGCATGCGGCGCAAATTGTCAAGGATTGGTTGCATTATTATACTCCAAGTGAATTAAATACACCACCTCAAAGTTGAAATATGAATATTATTGAACATGTATGGGAGATTTTGGAGCGTAGAATTAGAAAGAACCAAATTTCTAGCTCTGCTCTACTCTAAGAGCGCATATTGGGACCTTGGAACAGCATTACATTTGCAGCGTTGACAAATTTAGCAGAATCAATGCCACGGCGTCTTCAAGCAGTTATAGATACCAATGGGGACCCAACTAAATACTAAAACGTCTTAATAACTAGCATTTTTTACAGTTTTTCGCACTGAACTAAGATATTTTTGTACTGTATGTAGACTTTTGTCAACACAATATTTGAGTTTTTATTCCATAAATTTGTAGTTTTATATTAATTAATGGATTTTTTAAGTTTGTTGTTATTAGAAAGAAGATTAGAATAAAACTGTATCAACACATTTTTCTAAAAAGTTTTTGTACTCTCACATCGAAGAAAACAGGGGGTGTATATAGACTTTTGTCCGCCACTGTATGTATACAATATTATATGTATTATGTATATTGTATACATATACATATGTATATGTATAGGAAATTGAATAATTTATTAATATGAAAATAGATCTAAATATTAATAAAAAAAAAATTTAGAGTTTGTGGAATAAACTTTTTTCTTCATACGTTTCTTCGCCACAGTAAACACATTTGACACTAACGTCACTCATTTTTACAATGGATGTAAAACTGATCGCTGTAAACCAGGGATGGGCACATTTTTAGCCCGCAAAGTTAGCAAAGTGCGCACGGGGGCTAGATGAGGGGAATATCAGTTTACGGAGAGAAGGGCATAACAAGTTGAGAAAAATTGCGAAAAAAATGAATTACATTCCTGCGTAACTTGATGTTCATCGCAGAGTGGTTGCGGCCAGAGATAAAGAGATGTCCAACTCTTCTCTCACTGGAAGTGAGAGAACAATTGCTAAACGTCAAAACCACCTAAACTTTGACAGTTGACTGGATTGAGGAGGTTTTGACGTTTAGCAATTGGAAACGAGCGATGGCCAGACTGAAATCTTACCAAAAAAATATGAAAAGGAGAGATTTGTTGCCGCCGTTCAAGATGGCTAATAAAAATTTAAAACAATGAAAATCAAAGAAAATGCGAAATTTAAATATATTTCATGAAACGTTTTGTAATTTGATGCATAATAGAATTAATTTTATATTACGAATGATTAAAAACACTTATTAATTGAGAACTAACAGGCTTAATTCACCTTATTAAGTATTGAAAGATCGAAAGTCAGTTGATTTAATATACCATAAAATCATAAAAAAGGAATTAAGTAGATTCGCCATATATTAAAAGTCCGATATATAATAATTTGCAATCGTAATAAATGTTGGGTGTTATAATTTAAAATGCCCAAAAATTCTTATTTCGTTCAATCTGGCCATAATGGAAAATGTTATAAAAAACGCTTATTTTGAGGCGCTCTCACACTGGAATAAGTTGGGCATCCCATTATCCCTGGTTGCGGCAATACTGACATTGTACACAAATTTAGGGGTGGAAGTTTACTTCATATCGGAATTGTACAGTTGTGTGAACAAAAAGGGGTAAACATAATTTGCAGAGTTTAGAGTTTCGCATTAAAATTTGTTTTTATTTACCTTTGCATGGTGGGAAATTTTAATCACTGTTAGGAAAAAATATATGTATGTGATGTTATGTATCTAAAAACAATTTTATTTAATAAGAAAACAGCATATTTTAAAACTTCACAACACCTTATGGTTGTTTCTATTTTGTTCACACCACTGTACATGTGATAGATCAGTCAATGGTGGTGGAAAATACGGAGTGGTAAAACGTTGCTCTCACTTCCCTCTTCATGTTTGCCCGCGATGATCCCCTCACCTAGCCCTCAAAATGTGCACTCGTCCCCGCACGGGCAAAATGCCACTGAGGGCTAATGTGCCCATCCCTGCTGTAAACGAACGAAACAAACAAAAGTGTCAAGCGTTTACTAACAACAACCACGCTATGGTGATTAGTACGCTTGACCTTTTATCGACGATTTTACCTGTATCGCCCCACGCAAATTGTCAGATTATATGATTTTCGTGATTCTGACAGAATTAACTTTAAAATGAAAAAAAAATCTATCGCGCTCGAGTATTTCAAGGTGACGTTTTTTTTTTACAGATTTGTCACCCTGCTATTTCTCTAAGCCACCCTCAAACTGTCAGAATATTGAAATATACACTTGTCTTCATACATTTAACATACCATCTCTTAATCTGACGCGCTCGAGTTTCCCGAAGGATCGATTTTTTTTCTCTAATCTGACGAACCCTCCCTAACGCACGCCTCCATATTAAGGGCTCATATTTGGTAGGGGTACATAAAAGGGTGCAATGTTTCTCCCCATATAGTTTTCTGACACGCTTAAGTAACTGCAAAAATCCCCTCTTGGGCTCCCCTACTATTTGTCTGATACATTCAATGAACAAGAATTTAAATTTTTTATTCTTTTCAATTTTTGTACAGATCTTTGTGTTTATGAAATAAATAATCTTGTTTTGAGAAACAAAAAGTAATAATTTTATTAATTCTATTTAAAAAATTTGACACTGATCACCCTAATACATACTCGTACATGCAAATCGCGTGGAAGTTAGTGCTATCTTCGTGTAAAGAAAGGTGAATAGCTAATGCGAAAGCCTAATCATGACTTTTGTATGCCGTGGTATTGAAAATCTCTTCCGGGCATTACCGTAGACTGACTGCTACGCCAACGGCCAACCAGCCAACCGGCGAACCAACCAAGCGAAGTAAGGCATTTCAACTAATGTAACCTGCATGCGCCTCAGAACATGCTATACATCCATATGCATCTATAGTTCACCCACGCGGTGCGCGCGCAAAGACACACTCTAGATTACGGTGCAATGTTCAACCACCCGCGTTATAACAGACTTTCGTACACTCGTAATGCATTATTCCACTTTCTTACGCTGTCGCTGTAAAATTGGCAAAATATGCAAAAACACACATACACATACTCATGCATACCTCAATGTTCGCATAGGTATTTTCTCCCTTATCGAAAATTAATCAACGGTGTATTTGCTGCCGCATTGCGGCTTAGAAACTAAATCGTATGCGAAAGCTTTGAGTTCCTTCTTGCCAAGCTCACTCATCTATTAGTTCGCCGGTTCGGCTGTTTACCTGCATTTGTTGTTGGCACTGTGTTTTGTTGATTGTTTATTTGTTTTCTTTGCTTCACCTTGATTTTGTATCTCATTCGTTTTCAAAGTAACTTTTTTGTAGCCACGTTTTCATTACCGCCGGCATGCGTTGCGCTGTGTGCTCACTCAACGGAACAATGATTTTTATTTGTCACAAGCAAAGAGAAATGCAAAAAGAGCGAAATTTCAACGTAGAAAAGGCAATTGTGTAGAAGTCGTTAGTTAATCAGTTAAGCAAGAAGCGCTTTTTACAGTTAAACTTGAAAAATAAAATATTTATTTTGCATTTCTTTATTATGGTGCCAATTAAAATATTGATTAATCAGTTGAAGCCAAAGTTCATTTCTTCACTGCAAGCGGAATGTTCCAAATTTGCATCTTTTCCATGACTTGCATTCGGCTTTGTTGAGTTATTAAGTGGAATTAAATGCTTGTTTTTAGAAATAATGATTTATTTTTCAATCAAGTGGCTTGAAAATCAGACGATTTATTGATTTAATACCCGTATATATTATGAACGAATCTACCCCACCTCTCAATAGAATCTGTAAATAATACCGATATGCCTTGTGATGAAATTTGACTCGGAGAGCGAAAAACTTTTTGCGAAAATTAGTAGAACCTTGCTGTTGTCCCTGTATGAAGTTTGATCTCAATGCATTTAATATGCAATTATTTGCATGAAAACCTGTCAAGGTGCACTAAACATAACTGTAAAATGCATGTTTTTACTTTGACAGCTGTTTTTGACATTCTTTTGAAATTCTATACCTCAGAATAATATCCATACAAACTTATTTGCATGTTTTTAACGCGCTCATAACTGTAATCCAAATGAAAACTCAAAACAATCAAATACGTTTGCAATTTACACAGAAAATTGTAATTAATTTTGTTATTACGACTACTGTACATGGCGGCAACGCTTTCTCTCTCTTATAACGCTATATTATAACTTTATAACTATCGTAAGCATATAATAGTGTGTGTTAGCGCAGTGAGTGTTTTGCTGAAGTCAGCGCGAACTTTGGCATTTCGTGAAAAGCACAGCAAACGAATTTGCAGTAGCAACAGCAGTCGCGGCAACAATATTGCCTTCCGTTTACGCCAAACACTCCAACGTGTATAAGACATTCGAAAATTCTCATTTCAATGATTATATACCGACAGTTAGATGCACTCAGACGTTACAGCAGACATACAGTTACATATTTTAAGTTTCCCACGTTTTCATAACCACCGAAGGTTATCTGCCGCATAGCATCACTTGCTGTTTCCGTCAAGTGTTGGCTTCCACGAGCACCCACTCAGGCTCGTTCGATTTTGTCATCTTGCAGTTTATTGGTGTTGTAACTATTTATGGCATGGCGGCGGGTGTGGATATTTAGGTGTGGCATTGCCAAACTTTATTCAATTCAACCTGCATAATTCTTTTAATGGCACATGCAAATTTGGAATAAGTAAATATTCAATCAGGCGTTTAAAAATAACAGACAAAAAGTATCTGTCTGGAAACATCTTATAAATTTGTTTAAACTTTTTTTACATAGTGATGGCTGATTATCTGTCTGTGGATTTTTTACTTAGTTTACAATGGCTGATTTTTTTATGGTCTTTGCTAGCTAATATTTCAGACTGTAATTTTTATGACAAATAAATAAGGATTATTACTATTCTTGTAACATTGTATTATGCTAATGATGTGTATGAAAATAATATTTATCTTTATCTTTTTCTTCTTTTTTAGGTAAATTGGATAATAATAAACATACCATATAAACACTGCAGACTATTGTTAAAACGAAAGGTAATTTGTAAATTAACTGTGTTTAATAACAAAACAGCTGAGTTGTCTAATCAGTGAGATTTGTTTTGCAAATATTTTAATAAATCTGATACCTCAGCAAAATTGACCCAGACTGTCAACAAAACTACAGTTTCCTGTATTTTATTTCAAATCTTTATTATCGCCTTCAAAATAGGCTCCTGAGTTAAAACAAGCATACCAACACTTAATCCAATTTCCCATACATCTGCGACTGGAATAGTCTTGAGTGTCTTCAGCGAATGACTTGTAATGGCAGAAATAGACTCATGGCGCGTTTTCCGTAGCGTTTCGAAAACAGAAAAAAATCACAGGGAGCCAACACAGTCGAATATAATAGTCCTCGTTTCGTGCTTGACCAAAAACTCAGTCACAATCATGCTAAGTGTAACGACGCATTATCGTGGTCAAAAATTCATGCATTTTTTGCCCATAAATCCGATCGTTTACTATGAAATTAGTTTCCTTCTTGACCAGTAATCAAAGAAAACAATGAGCACCCCCTTGATTTTGACGACGTTGATGATTTTTTTCGGTTTCCACTTGATCAAGCTTTGTTAACGTTTATCTAAAACCGTAGATTAATGTATAAATTATGACTTAAATGTGTAATGTTTTCCAAGTTTATCCAGTTTTCCATAAATTTTTGATGGCTCGTTCGAGCATTTCGACTGGTCTTGGTGGACGTCCCAGATCAAAATGTGAAATTATATGCTCACCGAAATGTTCTTTCAATAAATCCATTGATTGATGCAATCTTGTTGAAATAAAATGCCGCCGAGATCACTAGTTTCAATTTCAGACATCAAATAGTCGGTTATCATGGTGCGATAACGGTTGCCATTGACTGTTGCGTTTTCACCGTCATCATTTTTGAAGAAATATGGACCGATGTTTCCACCAGCCTACAAACCACACCAAACCGTTATTTTTCTGGATGAAATGGCGGCTCTTAAATCTCTTCAGGTTGCTCTTCGTCCCAAATGCGGAAATTTTGATTGTTTACATTGAGCCAGAAATGGGCACCATAGCTGAACAAAATTTGGCTCGAAAACGTCGGATCTTCTTGGAATTTCCATATAACTAAGCGATGTTGTTTGGGAAGGCCGAGCGGCTTCAGTTCTTGCACAAGCTGTATTTTGAACGCTTTCAATATAAAATCTCGAAAAAAATACCCCAAGTCATTCCATACGTCAGTCCGAGTTGCTGCGAAGGACGTCGAATTAAATCTCTCCACGGTCTTCGTGTACACTCTCACTACGGCTGCTATATTATCTTCTGCACTGGGTCTACCAATAGTTGATTCATTTAAAATTTTTAACAGCTTATTTAAAGCTACTAACGTTAAGCTTTAGCTTTAACTAGCCTTAGTTCTTGACTTTGAAAAAATATGACAACAATACCGACTTACTCTTCTTCATATCATTTGTATGTAAATTTTCTAAGAAGTCGACAAAAATTCCAATTGTTCTTTGTGCTACTTTCACAGCCATAGCTCATAATATGCCACAAACTTTAACAAAACACACTATAAAACATATTTATATATACATGTATATTTCTGTATCTTCGTGGCATTGTTCTGACATTCTTGCCTCCAATTTTAAAGCGTCAGCAGCCAATTGCTGTTGTGCCCTTACCAAGCCAAAGTTCAACTATGACGTTGCCAAATTTCTGTACACTTTCTCTTTGCTCACTTTGTATTACTTTCTAGTAATTCTTGTCCATTAAATGTCGCACATGAAACTTTTCTCTATTTCACTCTTATCGATTTGTGGCAAGTAACAATGTTTTTAACACAGTGCAAACTTTCATGCAGACGTTGCGTGTTTTTGTTAAGCATGTACATATAACGGTATACAATTTCAGTATTTGGCATTAGATTTTATCGCGCTTACTTCATATTTTCATTTATAATTTCTTGTTGAATTCTAACGTGAGTTTCGCCGTGTGTGTCGACCATTTTGCTATAAAAAGTCGTCATAATTTAGCCCTTAAGCACATGTGGTTAGATGAAATCGTGTTTTCGTGCCGTAAAATTCTAAGTGGCTTGTTTTGAGTGGTATTACTGAAGTTTCATAATATTCATTGAAGTAGTAGGTAATATCAAGTTGTAGAAAACAATTTTATATATCTACCCAACCAAGGTATGACAGAAAAATATAACGAATTCACGGTAAGTTTGGGAGAAACTCATTTTCTATTATAACTCTATAGGGTCGATATTTCTAAGGAACCATTAAGAATTAAAAAAAAAATATATTTATTTTAGACTAACATTCTAATAAAAGATTCCATTAGTTGATTTCAAATTATTGGAAAAAGTTAGATCTGATCAAATATGATCCGGACTCATTTGATAAAAATGGATTTTTGTTATGTTCGTGCGATATTTGCTCTGTAAGTATAGGAGAATCTAATTTTCTACAATATTTCTATGGAGTCGATACTCTTAATGAATTGTTCATTTTAACAAAAGACTTCTTCAATTGATTTCAAGTTATTGAAAAAAGTACCATCTGATCAAATTTGATCCGGACTGGTTTGATAAAAATAGATTTTTTTTATGTTCGTGCGATATTTGATCTTCAAATATCAATTAGGGTATGTTTAACAATTGTTTCTTTGCGATGAGTAAAGGTGATTTTTTACCATGAAAAAAATGGAACAACGAGTTTGCTTGAAATTTTTTGTTTCCAAGGGCATCACGAATATAGAACCTTTGAAAATGTTGAAAAAGTGTTTTGGGAAGTCTAGTTTATCACGAACACAAGTATTTGTGTGGCTCAAAGCATTTAGTGAAAGTCATGAGGTCTTCGAAAACTTTAGTTGAGTGAACAGTCTTTTCACCTCTGCTAATGATAATAACATCGCATAAGTCAGGGAAACAGTACTTAAAATTGTTATGAGATCAAAAGTGTAGCAAAGAGGAACGAACACGAATTTATGGATTCTACGCATTTTGGTTATTGTTTTGGATATGAAGTGTGTCAACGCCACACTCGTACCAAAGTAACTGAATTTTTTGCAAAAACGACGTAGAGATCGCCTGAGAACGTAGCTGAGAGCCTTACATTTATCAAACACATATGTAGATACTGCTGGTGAGACGGGTATATAAACATGACGTCGACACTGCCAAACAATTTAATGAATGGCGCTCCAAAAATGAGCTGAATCCAAAAAAAAATTCGCTGAAGGCCATCAACAGACTTATAAGAAGCGTATTGAAAATTAAGTAAAGCGTTGGCATACTTTTGATAATAAAGATATTATATATAACGTGAATATATAGTTTTATTATTATCAGTCCGAGTGAATTTTGATCAGAAAGTTTTTCAAAAACTTCCATTTAAAACTATTTTGTCAGTTTTTATATAGCATAGTTTTTTCAGATATTAATTTTTAGTACAAATGAAGTGCTGAATGTATTAATTTTATTTCGTAGGTCAAATGATAAAGTTTTTTTTTAATTTATTTGAGGTTAGAAACAATAAATGTTAATAAAATCAAATAAATGACACTTGAATCTTTTATTAATAAACAATATTTTATCAAGGGTGATACAGTGCCCTTTAGACCATAAAAGCAGAAATTTTGTGGTGTCTTCCAATGATTTAATGAATGATTCAATGTATTATTGTATATATATATACATATATATAAATATTGAGAATTATTAAGAAACATTGTTGATAGCTTTGAACTGAACCTTTATAAAGTCACGTAGTCTTCAAATTCTCATTTTAAAATTATCGGAAATATACCATATAAAAAGTGGCCTGATTACGAATAATTGTATATGACATTGAAAATAAAAGTGTAGTCATAGAGTTTCGCGAAGTGAAATTTTACAGAAAAAAGTACGTACTATACGGCTATAACAGCGTAAGCGGCGTCTATGCCATTGAAGAAGAAGAATATATCGTCACCTGAAATGCAAAATAACGTAACAACATTTTCAGAAATTTACTGAGGCATGAATGAAACACGGAATAAAATGGAACATGAGTAAAACAAAACATTAATATTGGTTAAAACTGGTTTATATATGACCGCAGAACCAGAAAATGTTGAACATATGTAATATTATGTATAAAATTTGAAGTAGTGAAGCGTAATCAATAAGACACTCAATTTTGAATTTTTTGATGATACGTTATTTTGCATTTCAGGTGACGATATGTATGTATGTACATATATAGTATGTATAAGAAATTTCTAAAAATTAAATATTTTCTAATTTGACATGTTGAAATAAAGTATACTTTAGAGTTGATTTTATTTCGACAAAAGAATTTCACGAACGCCATAAAAAAAAATAAAAAAATAATATTTATTGAGGGTACAAAAGCCTTTGGTAGCCTGCTTCCCTTAGTTTCCTAGTCTGTCTGTAAATTTTATTACAGGTCATACTTAAATAAAAGAAAAAAAATACTTAATACAAATATTTATTGAACGGTCTTAACGCTCACACTCTCTCATACATATTCGAGCTACTTTCCCACATACGATTGATATCTCTATATTCCGCGATACATGAAACTTATTAACTATTTACACAGCACAACGCAAACATCCACTCCTCTTTTCGCTTATTTGTTGTACTAAATCATTTACTCAATTTTCCAGCGCCAATACCACTACCATTTCCATTTCCCTTTCAATTGGGTATCATGAATAAATAAATGCCTGCAGAAATCAATATTAAATGCGAAACGTGTGTACGTGTACAATATAAAATATAGCAATAAAAACAAAAGTGAAACTGACACTGAAATGTCAGAGGTTCAAGCCGTTTTAACAATACTTGTGCTCTGCTTTGATTGAAGACGTTTAAGTAACAAAGTGCGCAACCCTACAACAAAGCAAAAGCAGTAGCAAAACAAAAAAGAGTATTATTCGAAATCTACAAATAAGTTCACCGGTCATATAAAGTTGTCCGTGCCGTTGCAAAAGACAATCGCACCAACAATATAGTGCATGTGGCACAAACATAAATATAATGTAAGCCCTTACGATTATCTGTGTGATAAATAGTTTACCAAAGCAAAAGAGAAGTAATCATACAATTCGAATTGGCTGGCAATCAGTGAAGTGCATAATACAAGCCGGTCAAGTAGCGCTGCCCTTGAGGTACTCGCAAGGCTACACCTATCTATAGTGTCTAGGAAATTGTCTTAAAGTCATCAATCAAATTCTCTGTTACAAGTAATTTTTCGCTTAACCAGTGCTAGAAAATGCGATATCGCAAATATAGAAAATATAGTTGGAACTCTGATGATCCTATCGTACGGCTGTCGAGGTAATTGCAGTTAATTTGATTGTGTTACTATTACCAGACGACTTTAATAACTGTAATGAGAGTATGTGGCATACATACATAAAAGCAGATACTTAGATAATTTTAGATTTAATTTGTTTTTAGTTAAATATTTAATAAGTTTATAGTAAGTATTTATTTTTGTTCTTTTCCTTATTTTAGTTCCTGTGTTTCTATATTTATTCATGCAAGTACTATAAAAAATAAGCTTTACTTATTTTTAGAAATATTATTTTTATACCTTAAACCACACGAATTTCAATTGAAAATCGTAGCGGTGTCTCAAAATAAAGTTTAAGTTGCGAAAATTTATGATCTTGAGGGAAAATTTTTGAATTCAAATCCGTCATCTGGATTCCTCAAAGATCACATAGACCTCTTAGCACATCAGTCATAATTTTTTTTCACATTGTTGTATTTATACCCAGAATGGTTTGCAATGAAGTAAACGTCGGAAACCCTAGTACTATACAAGGTTCCAAAGTGAACAGGACTTTTTGAATATAGCGCCCCCTGGTGGCGCCATCTATATACTGATGCGTTAGAATCGACTGTCTTTATCGATTGTCCGGTGAGAATTTCATAACATTTCATAGGTTTTTGTTGTCGGTGCGAAAATGAGCTTCGAACAAAGAGCCAACATTAAATTTTGTTTTAAAATTGGTCAAATTTTTACCGAAACGTTTCAATTAATGGAACAAGTTTATGGCGATGATTGCCTATCCCGTAGCAGAGTGCACGAATGGTTTCAACGTTTTCAAAGTGGTCGTGAGGACATAAATAACGATGACAACATGTGGGCCAATCAAAATCCGTGACCACCGGAAGCTCTATCGAAACTGTGCGTGAATCCATCAAAAATCAGCCGAAACCATCATTGAAATTCATGGAAATGGAATTGAACATCTCCAAAACATCGATTTATCGCATTTTAACTGAACAGTTGGTCTTACGAAAGGTGTGTGCTCATCGATGAACGCTTGTGACCGATCATTTGACCAAAAATCACACTTTAACTATTAACCACTCCCCGTATTCACCTGATATGACACCGTGCGACTTCTTCCTTTTCGAAAAAAATACATTTGCCCCTGAAAGGAAAGCATTATACAGACGTAGAGGGCATTCAAAAGGCTTGCACCGGCATACTGGCGGCCATACCGGCCAACGAGCTAAAACAGTCGTTCAACATGCTTTTGAATCGTGCAAAAAAATGTATTGAAGTAGAAGGAGACTATTTTGAATAAAACAAATTGATTTTGCCGAAAAACTATTTGTTCTGTTTTTTTAAGTCCTGTTTACTTTGAAACGCACCTTGTAGTAAATACAATGTACAAATGATCAGCGTCATATACTAAGGGTCTGTGTTTGAGATATCGGTAAGAAATTTTGCAAACATCCTTTTCTTTTATACTAAAAGAAATGCCACGAAATTATTAGTAGCTCCCGGCGGTAGTAGAACAATTTCGTAAAAATTTGTTGGGTACTCACGAAAAAACGAGCACTCCCCGACGGTACATTAGCGTGGTACTAAAACCAAGAGTTGTCGACCCTTAATTCCGGCCTATTTTTTCGCGTAGCTACGCTCAAACGACGCATAACACTCAAATAGTGTTCCTTGTTGACAGCTTGGCCGGTCGGAAGAAATTCGGAGTGCACCACACTTCGATAATCGAAGAAAACTGTCAACATAACCTTGATTTTTGACGTGGTTTTTTCGGCTTCGGCTCACTTTTGTCACTATATTATATCGTCTGTTTGCGGGTCGAAAGCATAGATCCAAGACTCATTGCCAGTAATAATAAGCTGTTTTTCGAAAAAATTTAGTGATTTTGAAACCAATCGTGCTTTCATTTTTCTTAGACTTAGACTTTCAAAATGGTTTTCACTGATCCTTCCGATATAAGAACAATGCCAGTAAAATCTCTGCCTGTTAATTTTCGAGCACCAATTCCTCTATTTTATTGACTATAGCTGAAGAAAAGCCTGACTACGGTGGGAAATGTAATTTCCTCCTATTCAGTTGTTTCTTTTTTCTTTCGTTGCATCCTTAATTTGCCACACTGTGCATACCGACATGTTGACAAAAACACCTGCTTGTATGCCGTTCAAACATAGCATATCGTTTTCATATAATACACTTTCCCATTGAATATGCCACAGTCATTCATGCGGCATGCCATATGTATGCCGCACGCGCCATATGCGTACATACGTGTATGCGTATATGTGTATGTAAATTGTGTGTTTGAAGAAAAGTAAAATAGGTCAAATAAGAAAAACTATTTCAATATACCCATCTAAAACAAAATGCAACTAAACAAAAATGTAGGAAATGCAGCATGACAGCGGAAAGCAAACATGTGCGTAATCATGGAAAACTGCGGGAAAAAGCTTTAGTCTAAATAATCAGATCGCCATGAAAGTGATATGAAACAACTGTTTTTCAAGAAATGCTAAGTTATGAATAGCTCGACAGGAAGTAATCTTTTTTAGCGATATGAATGTGTGTGTGTGTGTGATATGTATATTGGAACATGTAACAAATGAGATGACTCTGTCGTTGTGTACTTGTAACTAGCCTAAAAACTGTGAAAATAAATATTATTTTTTAAGAACATTTTTTATCGAAAATGCACGCTGATATATACATATCATAATATGATGTCAAGAATGATACAACCATTGAGAATCCATTAAGCACCCATTTTGCCATGATTTCTTTTCTCAACTGTGCTCTCCTTGTGTCTTTCTGTATTCATGCAGACTTATGACAATATTAGTTTGCGCACAGCATCAATAGTTTCCGAATCCTTATTTTGGACGACCTTCACGAAATCCATCTTGGGAGTAATCTACAGTCTCGATTGAATTCACGGCACTATCGCTAAATACTGGTATTTGATAAATCTTCATTTGCCAAAAATTTTATTAAGTTCATTAATGCACTGTTTACTGAGTTAATCCACGTTCGCGATTTATTTCCATTTTTTGGTCAAGAAGAATATTTTAAGTTACTATAAACAACACAAATGCTTATAGGTCAAAACGTTCTTATTATGCATACCATCAAAAATGTCAAATTTTACTATAAAATTGTGGGTTTCTAGATTGCAACACTAGCGAATGCAGGAAGTGTTCTACGGATCATGCTGAACAACTTTGCTTAAGAGACTACCGGTCTAAAACCGGTTTCGAGTCAGCAACTTTTAAGGCGAATTATAAAAAAAAATCGACTCGCCCTAATATGGATATCGTCGCCTAAAATGCAAAATAACGTAACATCATTTTTCATAAGTTTGCAGCCGAAGGTTAAAAAATCGAATAGAAACCACTCAAAGTGAAGCAAAATTTGAGTTTTGGTAATAAAATGGTTATATATTGGTTATTATATCTGATAGTGATTTTTCATTTTTTTATGATACGCTATTTTGCATTTTGAGTGACGATATACTTATTTTCCTGCGTTAAAAATTTAAACTGTATTTATTGCATACTCTGTAGCAGCCGCTAAGGTTGGACGTGTTTTTATGAGCTTAGCGATTTTTGTTTGTTAAAAGCTCAAACTTTATTGTTTATTCGTAAACTCTTGGCCAAACACAATACTATAACGACTACATATTCGACAGACATGGCTCCTGTGACTTTTTTCTATTTCCAAAAATAAAGAGAACTTTAATAAAGGACCATCGGTTTACAACATAAATCGTTGAAAGGGCTAACGGCTATACAAAAAATCCAGTTTGAGAAATCTTTCGACGATTGGAAGAAGCGCTGGCATAAGAATGAATCAATCAACCTTTTTTTCAAAAAGTAAAAATTCCCGTTATTTCTTATAACATCACGTATGCAGGCAGATGAACGGAAATGACTAAATCAACTCAGTTCGTCACTCTGTTCTATTATATACAATATATCTTTGCAGGGTATCCGATGTTTCGACGAAATCATATCCCACGAGTATTTCTGAAAGATATCGACATTCGTTTTTAGTTGAACATGCGTACTTATAGTTTCAAGGCACGTACGGACGTACCTATTTACATACATACATACATTTTTATGTACATATACATTTGTATGTATATTTTTTGCCGATTTGATGACGTTCCTCAGAAAGATATCACTTGGTCATCACGCAGAATTTGCATGAATAAAAAATAAAGCGCGCACCCATATCAAATATTTTAAATTTATTACATTAATAAATCAATTTTACTTTTGACGAATGCAAAAATTCGGACATACACGTACTCTGTCAAAAAAAATCTGCTTTCGGCCGTTGTCTTTATGCGCGTATTTTTCGTGTGCCCATCCATGTTCATAAACAGGAATGAGGCGTCGCCGCAATAAAGCTTTGACTTCAGCCACAAAGTTACTCACACACTTTTAAGCAGAGTGGAGCTTCAATGAAAGCGTGCAAAACGTGAATTTAATGTGAGAAATGAAAAAGGAATTAAAACCAACGAAAAAGGATTTAAGTCGTCTTGCATTAATACGATTATGTAGTGAGTACGGCTGCTATTTTTATATTTGTTATGTAAGATATAAAGCTACCTTATGTGAAAATATATATATATATATATATATATATATATATATATATGCGCAAATAGACTCATACATTTTTTTATGTATACATATTTGTGGAGGCAACGAATTGCCGCTTTGTGCGAGTATCGCGAAGTGCAAGAAAGCACAACATAATCATTTATCGCTGATTTTTCTTTTGCTTATTTTATTTTATTTTTTTTATTGTTTTTGAGTAAAGTAAAAGGCAGCTTCAGTTCGTCGGCTCGCCTGCATTGCTGCAACATTAGTCATGAGTCATAAACCACTACATACATATAAAATATAATGGAAACCAGTTTTCCGTTCATGCAACCAGTTGATTGCAGCATGAAAATTGTGGGCGGCTCTCATGGGATGACTGCTTAACCAATTTAAGAAAAATGCATTAAAAAAATATTACATCAGATTATGATATCGTAAGTTTACTTAACCATATAACCATTCACTCATCTTCGATGTGTAAGAGTAAGTTATGCACTATGTAAGTTTTCGAATTAATATTTCATAATTAAAATGTTTGCTGAAGGCAGTTTAGTAGTAGTAGGTCAGTTTCTTTTCACATTCACCTTCTTCCACCCACCAAAGTTATATTTCACTATTAATAAAAATACTGACATTTTAATTTTCTAATAGTCTTAATAGCGCCGCTAAAATCATTAAAGTCCGTATAATTATACTAATGCAGAGTTTTATAGCTTAAATAGAATTTCAACACCACATCCATTACATGGCAAAACATTCCAATAACTTGGTGAGAATAGCGAAATTCAGATATAGTATGCGCTATAAGCCTACAGTGCTGGTCACATAAAAAGGACACAAATTGTTTTTAGCAAAAAGAGTCATAGAAAGATCTTTATCTTGATATTGATAGTTCAGTTTGAGTATGGCAGCTACATATGTATATGTTACGTGTGTAAAAAGTTTCTGAAACTGCAATTATATAAAAAAACATGCCAATACGACGACAAATGACTGATGTCACGGAAGGTGAAATAATTGCCTTATCACAGGAGAATCAAAGTTCCAGGCAAATATCGGTCATTAATTTGCGTGGAACTTTCAGGCTTCAGCGAAACTACTGACGGACTCTTTTGCTCGAAAAAAAGGTTCTGGAAGGATACGAATAATGAATATTGCCCAAGACAGGTTCATCCGACGGTCTAAATCCCCGTCAGCTATTAAAAAGGACCATAGTAATGCAACAGGAGTTATAGTGGATGCTTTAAAGATTCGGTGTAGACACCGAGAAGTAGGATTCAACGGCCTTCATCCTTCAAAAACATCCGTTTTCGAGTAATATTGGTATATTTTGGACTGGTGCCTCCCGATTTAGTTTTTTTTTTTTGGTTTTAAGAAATTTGTTTTAAGAATTGCATTATATTTAAGATTACTTTTGTAAAATTTAGAAACGATTTACTATTTGCCAATTCCTTATTATTCCTTCTTCAACATCATTATAAAATATACTATGAAACCGTTTCAATTAAATTACCACAACTGTACTGTACTTATATGTAAGAAAGCAGAGCCTTTGTGACCTCAAACAATTTTTCGCCACTACCTTTTTGTTCATTCGCCATTTAGCTGCTAAATGCTATCTAAAGTGTGAAAAAACGCCATTCACTGAAGAAAAACGAGAAATCTCACCTAACTTCTGTCAGTCACTTTGCGAATGAGACCAATACGGGTGCGTCTTTTGCATGCGCGTTAAACGTAAAAATGGCGTGAAATTCGTTAAAAGCCCTAAGGTGGTAAGCCTGTTAATCAGTGGGCTTTTACCGACTACCTAACCACCTCCGTATTCCTGGACTACTGCCGATTGCTCTACATACAATTTTACTTTCTTTTTTGCACTGATCTTTTTACGCTTATTCGCTTTTATGACTATTTGTTAGTACGCTCATACCTTCGTTGCATTCTTTCGTCTCCGTCATTTCGAGGCGTGACTATATAGAAAGCCATCAGTTAATAAATATTGTTGAAAGTGCAAATTAGGACACTGGGCGCGTAACGCTTTACAAAAGCTGACGTTCTTGTATAATTGTAAGATGGTGCGACTGAAAGGCACTTGGCGCTACGTAATGTATACTTTGTGGAGGCAAACATTTAATGTTGGTTTTTAATTTTGCTACATTCGACGTTCCAATTTTGTGCTGGTGCCTTCATAGATAGTTGTCAGTAGTTGTATATGCCATGAGAATACTGAAAAAGGTGCGTCCTGTGGGCAATGTAAATATATGTATATGCTTGTATGCATGTTATATAATGTATGTTTATATAATTATTTCTAGCCGTTAATTTAGAAGAGTAGGTTAAGGATGCCTTGGAGTCCAGTAGCAGCTCATGCGAAGCGTGGTAATATGATGTCTTTTGCACACGTGTTTGATGAGGTAATCACTTGCTGGAGAAGAATACCTCACTTGTACCGTTATGTGACGTAATTTATTGTGGGTTTAATTAGTTGTTAGTACCATGACATATGTATACTAGCTGCAGGTTTGTAGTTTTTATGCAAAAGTACGCTAGATAAGCTAATAGTAAGCCTGTAAAAATAGAGTTTTTGTATGGCTTCTTTAATTTTCTAACTTTTGGCTGAGAAGTTGTAGATCTTGAAGTATTGTACTCTAATGATATCGATCGTTCCTCAATTAAAGAGAATATTTATCAATCTCTAGGTTCAGATTCAGTTAAACGACTCCATGCTTGTAAGTCATCTCTCCACTGTGGTACACAGATCTATTCTAGCATTGCATATTATCGCCATCCTTAATATTCTTAAACACAGCAAATTTAAATGTATTATATTGTTTTTCAAAATCAAGCACGCTTCTTCCTTCCAAAGACACTTCAACTATATCAACATACGTATATACCATACATACATACATATGTATGTACATTAAGTGTTTCATATACTCTCTTTATTGCAAAAACATGCATATGTAAACTAGGTGTGCGTTAATAATCCATTAAGCTGATTATCATCGTCATCCAACATTCTCTTTTCACATGGAAATTGTTGCCTTTGAATGTCCTTAGAGAGTTTGTTGAACTTAAATGAGGTCAGTCGAAACTATGTAGTAGCATTTAAAACCGAAATTGGCAAATGCGTTTGGAAATGTGTAAATTTTCATTAGTTTATTAGAAAAATATGTTTTTAGCGTGAAAAAGTGGTTTTAGCAAAGGCGAAGAATGAAACTCTTAAATTAGGAATTATTTTGTTCATACAAGGTGCTTTCCAAAGTAAACAGGTCTTTTTTGAATCTAGCGCCCCCTGGTGGCGCCATCTATATGTCCGACTGGTGCGTTAGAATCTGCTATCTTTATCGATTGTCCAGGGAGAATTTGATGACATTTCATTGATGGGAAGTGGAGTTATTGCGTTTTAAGTGTCAGTATGTTTGTGCTATCAATGCGAAAATGAGCTTTGAACAAAGAGCCAACATTAAATTTTGTTTTAAAATTGGTAAAACTTTTACCAAACGTTTCAATTGATGAAACAAGTTTATGACGATAATTACCTATCCCATAGCAAAGTGCACGAGTTGTTTCAACGTTTTCAAAGTGGTCGTGAGGACATAAATGACGATAAGCATGTGGGCCAATCAAAATCCGTGATCACCGGAAATTCCATCGGAACTGTGCGTAAATTCATCAAATCTAGCGAGTCGGAGCATCAATTGGAACTGGTGGAATGCACAATCCGATCTTTTGACCGTTCATAACAAAAAGCAGCTGATACTTAAGCACTGCTTAAGTCCCCCATTTTCAGTACTTAAGCATAACTTAAGTATGTACTGTGAAACCGGGCACAAATGTTTTTCGAGTTATACTCGATGACTGCGGCACTGATTCCGATCTTCCCCGTGGATGAAACAAAAAAAAAAATCTATTAAAAGATATTGTTCATACAATGACCTGCGGTGAAAAAAAAAATAAAAAAATAGCATAATGGCGGCGTTTTAAAAAATAAAAAAGTTGACTTGGCTGGAAAATATATGCAGAAAATGTATAAAATTTTGATAGTAGTCAAATCATTTGTCACCGCGTAATCACTGCAGCAACTTATAAGAAAAAACTTGTTTAGAGATAAACTGATGTTGTTGTGGTTGTTGTTGTTGTAGCATAAAAAAAAATCGTGAAGTAATTTCGACTCATGGTGCCGGATTGACAGTCCTTGGTCGTATAAAAATTCGGGTCTATTCCGGTTACTTAAACTCAAATGTCGTGCGAACGAAAGATAAACTGCTTGAGCTGACTGAACTGAGCTGCTCCACTCCAGAAGTCAATAACTCAAAAACTATGTGAGATATTGATTTGAAAGTTTAGTTTGTTATTTTAAAAAGTATCATCTATCGAATCGATTTTTTTCTGTGCTGCTTGATTTCAACTAAGGTCAACATTTCTTGATCAAAAAAAGCCTGAAAGTGTAATTCAGAAAATCTTTCCAAAATGTTCCTAATACCATTAGGGGTCTCATTTTTATAGCTTCGCAAATATCTCTACGTGCATTTGCAATTATGTCTCTACATGCATATTTGCAATTAAATCAGCGCTTTTCATTCAGCACCGCTTTTACAGCTTATAATTTATATGGTGTGACTTTTCAAACACACAACATAGCATAAGCCCAACAATTTTTCAAATATTCATACTTTGTTGCTGTGTATGTGCATATTTTATGACTGCAATAAACCGTTTGTGCATCTACATACACACTCGCATTGCCATTCAAATTTTATAACTTGATTACTCTGATTAACTGCAATCGTTATATTTTTGGACGCTTTAATGAAAAAACGAACAAACTCGCATACAAACATACACAAACTAATTAAACGGCGAATGAAAGTGCTGTTAATTTAATAGTGCATATTCATGTACATATGTGTACTTCATATCGAATATTGTATGTGTGTATATATATGCATTTAGGATGTGTGTTTTATAACGTAATAAATTATCCATTGCAGAGAGAGAAGAAAATTTTTAAACACTAATGAACAATAATGAAAATGCATATACGGGGAAAATGTGGGTATAATAACGCTGATAATGGAACCCCCTCCCTTTGCTTTCATATCAATACCAAAGTGTGACTGATTTTCTTAATTATTGTGTTGAAAATCTGCTTAGTTTCATCGCAAGTATAAAGTGAAAGTATTGTGAACAACTTTTATATAAGTACATACATACATACTTATGTATATTTGTATTCAAAGAGCTCATTTATGTAACAAACATTTGCAATGAGCCTTATTAAATTTAATTTTTGGCTGTATTACAACAAAGTTTTGCCAGCAGACAGCGTGTCTGCGAACGCATTTCACCTACAACAACCCACCCACGTTTTGCCAAACCTGTTTGTTTGTGCGATTTTCAGTGCAAAAGTATTATGTGCATGTTTAATTTATAAATAGTTTCCACACTTACATACATACATACATATATTAAAATAAGTACGTAAGCTGTCGTCATAGTTGAGTAGATTTTCTTTAGTCTTGAATTAATATAATATGTCTGTATATTTGAAAAGTGGGTGCTAAGGTGCTATAGATTTTGTTTTTAATATATAATTGTGAAACAAAAACTTGTTTAATTGCTTTATGAAGGAAATTTGTTATTTTAAAAAGTATATTATCACAAAAAAGATCCGGAAATCCTCGAAACACTTTCCATAAGCACTTTTTGGGATGGACTTAAGCTCCTACAGCGAGCTGAACGACTAAAAACGGGTTGAACGATAGTATTGATTGCGTTTTGGGCTTTAAATTCGGTTGCAATCGTGAGTCGATGCAATGTATTATCATTTTATAAATGATTTGTTCTTCCACAATTTTCAACGGATGTTCTTACGCATACGACTCGATACGGCCAAATAGAACTCCTTCTGGAAAAAATTAGGAATGCACCAAACAAACCACGAATATTGAAAAAAACATGAACATCACATTGATTTTTGAGCGGCTTTCCTCTATTTCGATGACTGTGGCATGTCAAACCTATGTCTAAACGGCAGTTAAAATGCTCTTCATTAATGTGGGATCGAATTCGCACTATTAAACATTTCCAAAGAGACTTGTTTACGGTACGGGACGAGTCGATCAAGAACGCGGGGCAATTAAGAAGACACTGTTAAAATGTTTCCACCTCGTCTTCTTTCACACAGCTTATACAACTAACCAATAAGTTTCTGAATCTTACAGCATGGACGCCGACAGAGCAATGGCCTGCTAGTAACCCCACAACTTGGAAGAGACTAGGGTTACTGAGGGCAAAGAGCTCCCTGGATCTCTTGCAATAAACCTTAGACATTTGGAAGATCCAAATCCGACAGTGCCTTTCAGTAGTAGAACGCACGAAGTGAGCGGAGCATCGTCCTGTTTCCATTCTAGTAACAGCTGTGGCTTTCCAGATCGTCAACTTTACGATTCTGTTGTAATCTGCCACCCATACTATTTTAACACAAAGTGACTCGATTCCATTAATAACGAAGTTCGGCATTCCTTAAACAGCCTTGAACGAACGATTAGGGATATCAATGCAAGTTTTCCCTACTATCAGAGTGGATAGTCAGTTCTCTGAAGAGGGCTGCACTCCGGAACTGTAAATCTACAGTTGCCATTATGACAGCATCCTCGCTTTGAAAAATGCAAAAAAGGTCAGTAAGTCTGAAACTGCAGTTAATAGAGTTACTGACAATATACTCCTTGATCAACCTTCCCTCCAAGCTTTGACCCATGCGTAAAGAAGCTCAAAGAAAG
Organism: Bactrocera dorsalis; assembly: GCF_023373825.1. NCBI lineage: Eukaryota > Metazoa > Arthropoda > Insecta > Diptera > Tephritidae > Bactrocera > Bactrocera dorsalis. Next base: position 8,390,249 of record NC_064303.1, read on the forward strand.
CTCTCCTTCAGCGGCATCTCTCTATACTCACCCCCATATAGTCAGTAAGTCTGAAACTGCAGTTAATAGTGTTAATGACAATATACTCCTCGATCAACCTTCCCTCCAAGCTTTGACCCATCCGTAAAGAAGCTTTCTTTGAGCTCTTGAGCGGAGAGTTTGGTTTGGCGACTCCATGATCCGAAAAATCTGTTATGAAGTCAAAACGTACGAAATTTCCGAATGTTCAGACTCATATCCATTTAGCAACCCCGATTTTCTGAGTCAGATAGCAACTTCCGTGGCCTTATAACCTCTCTTTATATCAATAAAGAAACTTATTTCCGCAAAGCGCTTAGTGCGAACAGACTTTAAATTTCAAAGTATTTTATCCAGCTTATTAAAAGCAATTTGTTGCTAATATATTCTACACGATTTCAAGTGTACGCGGCTAATAAACACACATATTGTTGATAAAATAATTTAAAAAAGATGCTAGATAAAGTGAACATAAGAGAATTCCTTATGCATACATATACATTTATAACGCATACTGTATGACAACAATTAACACAAATTTATAAGCAGAGAAAATTGCACACACTACACTGTGCTAAAATTACTGAAATTATGCCGGTTTTGCAATGTTCCTTTACTGCTGTACAAATAAACATATAATAAAGAATTATGATTTTTAAAACCAGTTGCTTATAATAACGGTAAATAAAACAAGTAACTAAACTTATTTCTGTTGTTTTTATTTTTTATTTTCTAGAATGGAAGTTCAGACGGTGAATAATCACCTAAACAATTCCCTCATATCACCGCCAGCCTTGTCACAATCACAGCAAGCGCAACTGAATAACAGTATCATCGCACTTAGTCGCAGTAACAGTCCGGCCAGTTCGAATTCAGAGATTGAAAAAGAGTTACAAGATTTGGATTTAAATAGTTCGCTGAATAGTGGCAGTGTCAGTTTGGGTGCCGATCTCAATTGTAAATCGAATGGTTCGTTAAGCGGTGCCTCCACTACCAGCTCGACAACGGGCCTTACAACGTCCGTGACCACCGCCGCCGCTGCAGCAGGTATAAAAACAACTTCTTCTACCGAAGCCTTAATCAATGGCAATGGTGCTGACGCTACAAATACAACAATTAACACCTTAGCAGTATCGCAGGTGAAGAAGCGTATTTCAAGCAGCCGTACACCAACACGTAAAGCGAGACGAATAAAATTCTATCGCAATGGCGATCGTTTCTATCCGGGTATAACCATTCCAGTCTCAAATGAACGTTATAGGCAAGTGAAATCAGCTTTTAATGTTTGATTGTAAACTTTTTAATGTAATTCATTAAACATTACAGATCATTCGAGAGCCTTTTTGAAGACTTAACACGTTTATTAGAGGATAACGTAAAAATTCCAGGGGCTGTGCGCACCATTTATACCATGTGTGGCAAAAAGGTCAGTAGTCTATTTTACTATTTAAACTATTTACATTACATAATTTTTATTCTCTTAGATCTCCACTTTGGACGAACTCGAAGATGGCCAAAGTTACATTTGTTCCTGTAATAATGAGAATTTCAAGAAAATCGAATACAACACCTCCTCACAACCGTTGGCCAACTTAACACTCTCCAACAAGACAAACAATCGTTTGTCCAAAGCTTATCGTCCATCTTCACCGCTTAAGAATGGTACGGCCACTTACAATAGCGGCGGTGGCGGCGTAGCTGGGGGTGGCGTAACCGGTAATGGCACAAATGCCACAGCTGGTGCCACTAATGGCAGTCCAGTGCTAAAATTAAGCGAGCGCGACCGTGTGGTACATCCCCGTATTGTGACACTGATAAGAAATGGCACCAAGCCACGAACTGTAAGTGAAGCTATTTATTTAGAAATTAAGTTTATACCCTGAACAGGTTATATTAAGTTTGCCAAGAGGTTTGTATTAGTTAGAATTAAACGTTGGTGGCTATAAAACCACCTACTGAATCAATTTAGCCATGTTCGTCTGACTGTCTGTCTGTATTTACATGAAATAGTGTCTCAGTTTTAGAAATGTCGTTCTAAACTTGTGCAATTGTCTTTTCTCGCTAAGAGGGTAGCCTTGCCTTGGAATCGGCGACATCGGACCAGGTTATAGCTGCTTTACAAACTGCTCGATCAAATATCTTTACGCATGGATTTTTATCTAAAGATCCGATCAAATTATTCAGATCGAACCACTATAGCATATAGCTGCCTTACAAACTGATCCATCAAAATCAATATACTTAAATATATTTCCATACTCTTTTATGCTATAAGCAATGCATCTGTAAGGGGTATTAGAGCTTCAGTGCAAGTGAAGTCAACGTTTTTTCTTCTTTTTTTCATAAAATTTTTATTTGTTACATTACACTGTTTTCATCATGTTTATTTATAGATTATGCGCCTACTGTTAAACAAGCGCAACAGTCCGAGCTTTGATCATGTATTAACCGCCATCACGCAAGTGGTACGACTTGATACAGGTTATGTACGCAAAGTGTTTACGCTCTCTGGTAGTCCGGTTGTACAGTTGGCCGATTTCTTCGGTCCCGATGACATTTTCTTTGCCTATGGCACAGAACGTGTTAATAATCCTGATGATTTCAAACTCGAACCTGATGAACACAAAGCCATACAGGCCATACGAAAGTCACTGCGTACAGCAGGTACGACATACAAAGGTCCCAAACCGAAAATGCCAGTAAAGAGTAAAAATCTGAATAGCGCAAAACATCAGCAAAATCATCAACAAGAACCATGTGATCAAATTGTTGACGAAGATTTGGCCGCGCTAAATGAGAGCGGCATCGATGCAAGCGAACTGCCTGGCGTAATACGTGAACGTTACGCATTGGGTCAGATTATAGGTGATGGCAATTTCGCTGTTGTCTTAAAGATCAAAGATCGGCAGAGCGGTTTGCCATACGCGTTGAAAATCATCGATAAAAGTAAATGTAAAGGCAAAGAGCACTACATCGATGCTGAGGTGCGTGTAATGAAGAAATTACAACATCCACACATTATTTCTTTAATCATGGATGTTGATCAGCAAGCGAATATGTACTTGGTGTTGGAGTATGTAAGCGGTGAGTTAAAAAGTAAAATGTTTTATTTTAATTGAAAATTAATTAATATTTATTTTATATTTCTGCTGTAGGTGGCGATCTTTTTGATGCTATAACACGTGTAACACGCTTCTCTGAGAATCAGTCACGTGTAATGATTAAGCATTTGGCCTCCGCCATGGCCTATTTACATTCCATGAGCATTGTGCACCGTGACATCAAGCCCGAGAATCTATTGGTAAGCTCTTGGTACATATAAAAAGCTTAAAAAATTGTATTTATTTCTTTGCTTAAATAATACAGGTTGAGCTGGATGCCAATGGCTATGTAACTGAACTGAAATTGGCTGATTTTGGTTTGGCCTGTGAGGTGACCGAACCATTGTTTGCTGTATGCGGCACGCCAACTTATGTCGCACCAGAAATCCTAATGGAAACAGGTTACGGTCTGAAGGTAAGTTTCAAACACGCTTTTTTCAATACATTTGTGCCATATTTATTTTAATTTTAAATGCAAACACTATCTTTCTTTTGCAGATCGATGTTTGGGCTGCTGGTATAATACTTTACATCTTGCTTTGCGGCTTTCCACCATTCGTTTCGCCCGATAATCAACAAGAGCCGCTATTTGATGCCATTATATCCGGTGTATATGAATTCCCCGAACCTTACTGGTCGGACATTGGTGATGGTGTACGCGATCTCATTGCTAACATGCTGCAATCCGATCCCGAAGTACGTTTCACAAGCGAGGATATACTGGATCACTACTGGACACTGGGTGAATGTAATGATTATAGCAGTTGAATTTACTGCTTAAATGCATTGGAATAGCGGGTGGGAAAACGTTACAAACAACAAAAACAACAATGTTATGATCACATTTTAGGTCTATAGCTAGTTTAGGAAGCTGCTTGTTTGTCGACGTAAACATATATAAATATATACATACATATAGGTTTAGTTTCGGGGGCGTAGTTTTAGTATTATGTATTTAATTGCTTATTAAAAATTATAATTAACGAAAATTTATTTATATGCGAGAAAAAAATTGAAAATGCGACAATGCAAAGATGATACAATGTTAATAACTAAAAGAAGTAAAGAAAAGAGCAAAACAAACGAAATTATTGAAGAGTTTTATAGGCGTTAAAAATTATTGTGGCAAATCTTTTAGAAACGCCACACAGCAATTAACAGCGACTTAACTAAATACATTCATTATACATACAAACACACACATAAAACACGAACTTACATACATATAAACACATATGCGCATATATGTATGCTTAAGTATTTTATTAACTATAGTATTCATAATTTTTGCATAATTTATGGGCAAACTTAGAGCACATTTGCGAGGTGGCAAAATTGATTACGCGCGAGCAATAAGGCGTGCTAAGATTATATGAAAATCACCGTCGCCTGCGCATAAGAAAGTCAGTGGAAATATTATATCACTGTAACAGCAAAATTGTACGAATTCAAAAAGAAACAAAGCGAAACGCTAACGAAAAAAACACCAACTTATTCGTGTATATTTTTTATATAAATATTTTGTACGTAAATTTTAATTGGTTTTTATTGTAAGAGACATCAACATTTACTATCTGTCCCAGGCTGATATTTCTCCACAGCTCTATCTATTTTATCCACTTTGTGTATTATTTTCTACCTACATATATTAAAATGTTTACTGTTAGTGCTACTGCGATAAGGGTTAGTTGTATTATATTTTTATGTGTTTTCTGTTGTTATATATTTTAATTTTCATTTTAAATGCAAAAAAATATGTCCCTTAAAATGCTATTTAACTACTGATTAGAGTTTTGTATGCATATATACTTATTAAATATGAATTATTAAATAATAATTTAAAAGATAAGATTGTATTATTTTATACCATAAATTTTAAAGTATTTGTTTTTCACAACTTCGTAGCTTACTGCGCTGCTGCTTTGAAGGTTTAGTGGACGAAGTGTATAAATTAGTGATTTATTGAAAAAATTAAAAAAAAACGCTGCTACATTTTTGAACATATAAATATTTATGAGCTGTTTACACAACCTTCCATACGTTTATAATAGTTCAGCAGTCTATGTGCATTGTATGTTACCTATTTTATGCCGTAATTTAAAACAAAAGGTTTCATTCCTTTTTTTTAACTAACCGCACTTAACGAATGTGTCTGTAAAGTGGTAATAGTTGCAAGGTTCAGACATCAACTTGCAAGACTAATCGGCAAAACTTCTTGGCTAGTGGTAAAACGAGGTTGAGATGTCGAGCTAAACATTAATTGAAGCTGTTAACATTAATCAATATAATTTAAAATTGTGAACCGTTGTTTTAATACAGTTTAAATACTTTTATAATCCACTTTTTATCCGAAATATTTGTATATCCACAAAATTCAAACAAAACACTTAATGTTAAGTAACAGATAATAAAAATCATTGGTCACAATTAACATTTTTAGTAGTGTCACACAAAAAGTACATTTTTTCTTATATCATCATATATGAGTGCATATTGTACACTATGGCTACTGCATAAAATTAAGTAGTGCACACATTTCTTTTTATTAGTATTTCAAAAAACAAAAAGAAACAACACAGTAGCGAAAAAATAAAATATAAATAGCAACTAAAACTAAAAAAACATAATACATATTTATAAACGTTTATTGTATTTTGAAAAATGAAATTTTACATATACATACATACATATAGAATATATAGAGCGCTACGTAAGAATAAAAAATTTAACGAAGCAAAGTTATTAGAAAGTGCTAAAAAAACTATTTAAATCAAAAATAAAGGAATAAACAGAAATAAAAACGTGTTTTATTTACATAAAAACTAATTCTAGGTCTGGGTATATAATTTTTGAAAGCCAACTGATTTCATAGTAGGATGAAACCATTGGAAAAAGATGAAACAACAAATATTAATAGAAAATAATAATTTACTGGCGAGCTGAGCTGGGTAAGAAGAAAGGCAGGCAGGCTAAAACCTATTTACATCGATTTAATGATTCTTGTGATAATTGATAAGAATTTTTTCTTAACTTTTCAAATCGCTTCTTAAGGATAGAAAGTAATCATTGAAGTTGTTTTTACAGTTTTCACAAAAGATTCTTGTTTTGTTGATACATTTTCTGAACCGCCTTAATTACTACTTAATTTCGTATATTTTACTAACTATTCGATGTATAAAGCCGATTGGCGTATGGTTTTTTAAATAAATAAATAAATATTTAAATTAGTGCCAACTGTTAAAAACTATTTTCAGTTCATCAAAAACCCGCTAAAAGCATTTAAAGACATTTTTTACAATATCAGCAAATTCTAACAAAATATTTTTTTAAAATAAGTTCAAAATCCTTTTAGGTCATACCTTGGGTATAACGACAATTGTGAAAAATCCCCTTAAAAGGGCGGAAACCGAAAAATGCAATACTGTGCCTTCTTTCTTAAACAGCTGATTAATTTAGTAATTGGATGTAAATTTTGTTTTGATCCAGCAAATAAGAATTTTTGTAGTTTTATATTTAAAATTAACTGGAAGATGCATTAAATGTTGCAAAAATCAATAGCATACTATTTTTTATAATCACAAAAGCGTTTCGCTAAAACTCTTCTTTTCCTAACTTCGGTATGGCAGAACAGGAAGCTGTTAATAATAGTGTAAGTGAAAAAATGTAATAATTTCAACTGAATCAAAGAATTCACATTAAAAAAAAAATAATTTTTAGGATACAGAGACAGAAAGCACCGAGGACGAAATTGAACCCAAGTTTAAATACCAACGCATTGCCAATGACCTGAGAAAAGTTTTAAACTCCGACGTTGTCACCTGTAGTGCGGTGCACCCAAAGGTTTGACCAATTAGATAAAATTTAAACCTTATCAGCTATTAGCTATGACAATTTTTCCTATAGTTTTTGATATTTGGCACTTTTTTGGGGCGTGTCTATATATTCGATCATCAAGGCAATTCGGTAACGTCACATCTTTCAGATGGACCGAATGATTTTTCACATACTGTTGCTGTCAATCATATTGATGTAGATGCAAAAGCAGAATATGTGGCCACCTGCTCGGATGACGGAAAGGTTGTGTAAATCATATTTCAATTTGTTTTGCAAATATTTTTAAAATAATATTTCAGGTGAATATTACTGGTTTATTTAGCAACGAAAACAATCAAAATCTAAAATTTGGGAAATCGATAAAAGCTGTGGCACTCGATCCAGATCCCAAGGCAGTAGCTGGTAAAAGATTTGTCGTTGGTAAGAAGAACTAATACAGCAAATAACTTAGTGGAGCAAAAATGAAGTGTTAAATACCTTTATAACCTGCTCTAGGTGACGATAAGCTCACGTTATATGAAAGAAATTTTTTGAAAAAATTAAAAACAACCGTGCTATCCAGCGCTGAAGGTTATGTATTATCCGTTTGTTGGAATGATTCCTTTGTCGCTTGGGCAAGCTATCTAGGTGTGCGTGTCTATGATCTGAATGAAAAGTGCTCGCTTGGTCTCATGAAATGGGAAGAGCCCGTCAAGTATAACTTTTAAATATTCCTACTTTGCTTGATTAATTTATCATTTTTCATTAATTTTAGCGCACGTTTAGAGAATTTCCGCTGCAATTTTCGTTGGTCAAACGCTACTACATTGCTGATTGGTTGGGTCGATACAATACGAATTTGTGTTATACGTAAACGAAATTCAATAGAAGTGGCTTCCAGAGACTTGCCCGGCTTTATAGTTGATCCAAGTAAAGAAATTGATATTACATATAATTACATGGAAAATTAATATTTTTTTAATTTTTTCAGTATCAACATTTCAAACCACATTTTATATTTCTGGCCTGGCACCACTCACCTCCAATCAATTGGTTGTGCTGGGCTGTCCTAAAGAGAAAGATGCAGAACGAAAGTCGTTGCGGCCCGTATTATGCGTTATGGAATATAAATTAAATAGTAGTGAAGAAATTTGCACCGATAGTCTCTCATTGCGTGGGTGAGCATTAAACTTAGAATTCTTATTGTAAACGAAAAATAATAATAATATGACATTTATTACTAATTCCAGTTATCAAGAATATACCGTCAATGATTATAGTTTAGGCTGTATTATAGAAGAAAACCGCTACTTCATTGTTGCACCAAAGGATATAGTCGTTGCCAGTTTATACGAAACGGATGATAGAGTTAAATGGCTAGTTGACCATCGGTAAGTTTTATCTCAAATACTTTTAATATTTTTTATATACAACCAATAGAAACAAAAAATGTCAATATTATTAAACCCTGCAATAATAACAAACATTATAAATATTTGATCAGCGTGGTCGGCTGAGTAAATTTAATTATGTCCGTCTGTCCGTTTCTATATAAGCAAACTCTGTTTTCAGTATATCAGTATGAAGTTTTGCACACGCTCTTTTCACCCCAAGAAGCTGCTCATTTTCATTCCGCTTTCTTGTTATATTTTATACAAAACACCAGTTTACTCGGTTAAGCTTAATTTATTTTTATTTATATTTTTTAATATATTTTTTTTATTAAGTATTCACTAGAGACACGAATTTTCTAACTACTACCTACTGCACGTTTTATGCTCATATCCGCTTGCATATATACATAAATAAGATGTGCAAAATATTGTTCGCTGCTATTGTATGCCGCATTTTGTGCTTACGAGTTTATTTTACATATGTATCACAGCATTTATCCGCCGATTTCGTCCAATCATAAAAATATGGCTTTAAAGATGTACTTTGTTCATTGTCTTTTTCTTCCTCTTTGTCACCTCTAACACAAATGCTACCGTTATCAATTTGTTGCATTTCTTCTTCATTAAGTTTGTGTAAAACAATGTGATAACGTCGACATTTACGTGGCTTGTATTGTGTGTCGAAACGTGGATCATGTCGTCGATACACATCTCGAAACGGTGCCACCCACAAGCCCATGGAAATATCCTCATTTGTATAGGCGGAAAGGTATTGTGCATTTGCTGAAATATGTTCACAGATTTTTCGTGAAATTACATAACCACCACCCAAGGCATACGTTATATAATGTGTTGATAGATGGTAATTTAAATCACGCCACTTCCCCTTTGTTTTTACATTGGCTCTGCCAAGGAAGTATCCCCAATATAGTGCTGGCAGCGGTTGCCCTTCGTATTCTTGCGTTTTACGCACCAATTTACGATCATACGATATCAGTTCATTAAGCAAAATATCTAACTTCACGTATGTATCGTCGTCTGTTTTAAGTAGATAACTATATTCGTAGTGATGCGTGAGCGCTTCTATAGAATGTAACATCTTTTCTGTTAAATTTTCAAAGTTATCCTTTAAGCGCGGCAAAAGCAACATATCACCATAAAGTTTCTGTTCACGATCCAATTCTGCGCGTAAACCAGCCGGCATATCCGCCGTGCCAATAGCAAAGAAATGTTTCACTTTAATAATTCTGCGCGTTGATTCAGGATTATTCAGATTGTTATCGTACCAATGCAGATATGCTGCCAAACGATTCGATTGATCCGACACAGTCTCCATTTGCAAATGACCACTCTCGTCATATTTGGGCATGTAAACTAAATTTTCCGGGTAGTAAGTCATATCCAATGGCTGTCCAAGTCGCAACCAAGTTTGACGCATTGTTAATCGACGATTAACATTTTGTGGCGCTGATATAACTAATATCATAAGGAAAATATCCGGATGTGGGTCAATTCGGCTAACACCGCTTTTATGTGTCAAGCATTTTTCGGCGTTATTCAGCATATTACTCAAAAAGCAGCCGAAGAAAAAAGCTACCATTGCGGTAAAGAGTGTTATTAAATTATTCATACGCCTCATTTTGTGTGCATGAACAGTGCTGGAAGTCTTGAATTCACGCTCCGTCTGGCGTGCTTGGAGCGAACGTGCAGTTGGACGAATAATTTTGAAGCTTTTAGTACAACTTTAGTTGGTAAAAGTCAATTTAACTATACTCGCACTGTGCCCGGGTGCTTGGTCCTCGAATTCATGTGTTAGTGTGTGTGTGTGTGCTGCAGTAATTTTTTCACTCAACCTTACATGTTGCGTACAAATTGCATATACAGCAATTCAACTGAAAAATATAAAACTTTACTCCGTAAATAAATTTATAATATAAATTAATACATACCGATACAGAAAAATATTAAATATGCGTTTACAATACGCGCTGTGCCAAAATCTGCTCGCTACCGATTTTTCCATTTGTTTTATTGACAAAAGTAAAAATAATGGTGTTGCCATGTCGGTTATTTTTAAGTATTTGTGTACAAAACTTTACTTCCGCTGTAGATTTCTGTAAAAGGTGCAACATTGTTAAAGGAAATGAAAATTCGGAATTATAACAATAATAACTATATGAATGTTTTCTCTTACATTATAGAAAATTCGAGGAAGCAATGGAAGTGATATCGACACACGGCGGCAGTTGGTCGTTGCTATCAGTGGCCAAGTACGTATACATGCAGATTTTCTTTTAATTTCAGTTCTTATATTTTTTTTTAATGAACCCAACAGGTTATATATAAATCATTTATTGGCGTTGAATCAGTTCGACGATGCTGCGAAGTTGTGTTTACGTGTTTTGGGCAATAAAAAATCGTTATGGGAAGAGGAAGTATTCAAATTCTTTGAACGCCATCAGTTACGTTCGGTTAGCGCTTATCTACCTACCTCCGATGATTGTAAACTTGATCCGCATATTTACGAGTTGGTATTATATGAATATTTGAAGCATGATGCCAAGGGATTTTTGAATCTTATCAAAGAATGGCCATCAAACTTATACGATTGCGCGGCAGTCATTAACGCAATACACGACAATTTCCGTAAGCCAAATGCGAATGAATTGCTAGAAGCACTAGCCATACTCTATTTGCATCAGCGCGACTATGAGAGTGCATTGCGAATGTACTTGAAGTGAGTTGACAATTGCAAGTTTTTTACACCAAAAAAAAAAAATAATTATACATTATTTTTAATTGTAGACTACAAAATGAAGATGTTTTTGAAATGATACGTCGTTATGATCTTTATGATGCAATACACAAAATGATTATACCACTTATACAGCTGAATCGTGAGCGTGCCTTTAAAGTTTTATTCGAAAAGAATAAAATTTCACCGGAAATTGTGGTGCAGCAATTGGAACAAAATCAAGAGTATTTATATTGGGTGAGATTGTGTGTTACATTAAAAAAGAGAAATACTGAATTCACATTATTTCTCTAGTATTTGGATGCTTTAGACAAGGTGGATAAAAGTGGTAAATACCATTGGAAATTAGTAAATCTCTATGCAAAATACGAGCCGGAAAAGTTATTACCATTTCTGAAACGTTCCAACCACTATCCAATGCAAGAAGCTTTGGATGTTTGCAAGCGCGAATTATTCTATCCTGAGATGGTATACTTGTTGGGTCAAATGGGCAATACTATAGAGGCCTTAAACATAATTATTGAAAAGGTAATTAATCGTAAATACGTCTTACAAATTATATCCAATGGTTAGCATATCGCTTGCAGATCCAAGACATTGAAATGGCAATTGAGTTTTGTAAAGAGCACAATGATTCGGATTTGTGGAATATACTGATAGATGAGTCAGTTAAAGAGCCTACCATTGTACTGAAGCTGTTGAGCGGCATAGTTGGTATGTATTTTTAATTAAAAAAAAAAATTCACACATAAATAATCATTAAAAATTTTTGATAGACTACGTCGATCCGGTTGCTGTTGTTGAGAAAATCAAACTTGGTCAAAATATTCCCGGCTTGCGCGACGCCGTCGTCAAACTATTATGGGACTATCGTCTGCAGGTATGTGTACTGAGTTGCTAACCAATTTATGTATACCACTAAAACGTCATATCTTTTTTAGGTTAAAATTCGCAAGAGTGCACAAAAAATGCAATGGGAGTTTTATTATGAGCGTCATGCCCGTGTCGTGAAAAGACAAAATCGTGGACGTTGCATTCCTTCGTCAGAGCGTTGTTTGAAATGTAATCGTCCTCTCATTAGCATGAATGAACACATTCCACCACTTAATGATGTTGTCGCCTTCCTATGTGGTCACGTGTACCATACAAATTGTGTGCCTGGTGGACCGGACAATGAGCACTGCGAACTTTGTAATCCTAGTGACTTTAACAAAGAAGAAGGCTTTGCACTGCTTTTGGAGTAGAACATTTTCACAAAAAAAATAATATTTTTTCAAAGCCATTGGGTTGATAATTAAGCGAAAACACCAATAGCGCTGAATTTATTTAAAAAGACTACGACTATAATAATTAACAAATAATACTATTTTTTAACGCAATATCCGAAAGAGAACCTTCCTACTGTATTCAAGCCAAAAAGTGTAAATTCTGCACAATGTATTATATTCTTGCTGCAAGCCTTGTTAACCTGACCCATTTTCTTTAATTTTTGCCCACAACACTACACCAGAGCATACATATTGTAAATATATGCAGTTTATTTTTATTATTCCTACGAACTATTTTTTTAAATAAAGCTTTTTATATGCAATTTAGTACTATTTATTGTTTAAAATATTTGAGACATGTTGTGTTTGTTGTAGCAGCAGAAAACATTCCTGAAGCAATTTGGAGTAATGCTGCCGATTTGACAGTCCTTAGACGGATAAAAATCCAGACCTGTATGTCATGGAACGACATCATTTTAGACCTCCACCCATCATATACTAAATGGGTGAATTTTCTAACCTACCATGGCTTCAAATAAATAACACAATAAAATTTTACTGTAAATAAAAGCCTATATTATTATCATAATAATAATAGAATTTTAGAGAAAATTTTTTTCCAATTTTTTTTCCCACAAATCCGCTAAAACTTATTTAAGCTTCAGACTCGGACTTCAGCTTGGCAATATAGGCAGCCTTGTGTTCAGCAACCTTAACCTTACGCTGTTCATTTGTGAGTTTCTTAGCATTCCACCGTTTCTTGACAACACCGCTCTTCTGGTCCTTCTTCTTGTGGGTAGGGTCAGAGCGAATAGCTTGGTGGGCTTTTTTGTAGATAGTTTCAAGCTGTAAAACGAAAATGTCATTATTTTAACGTCGCTCAACAGAAGCACAAAAACTAAAATTATGTATGTAAACAATGTGCGACCATAACAGGAAATATATCATATTGAAATGACAGACTTCGAACACAGGTCCCTAACTTTTAATGTGGTCCACTTTTGGCACAGCCAGCGTCGTGGGTAACAAGACACAGCGGTAATTTTGAAAATGGACGTACATGTTACATTTCAACCGTATAAAACACATGCATACTCACATCATCAGCACGGATTCCCAATTTGATGTAACGGCTGAATTGGCGTTTGAAGCTTTCTTCATCGTTCTCTTCAAGAGTGCGCATGTAATCGGCAACATGTTGACCGAAAATGTGTGCACGATGTACATCAGCGTTGAAGTTCTTAGCCTCAGCATTGTAGCCGGGGAAACGCTTCACGGAGTGAGGGATGTTCAAACCACCATCAACAGCACCCTTCATGGCACCGAACACACGAGCACCAGTGGTTGTACGTGCAAGACCAACATCCAAGTAGCAACGGAAAGCGCCTGGACCATCATCGACAGGTTCAACATTGTATTCCTCACCTGTCACCTCAGTGCAACCACCATAAAGGGTATCCAGACCCAATTTGTTGAGGATGCGACGAGCAACCAACAAACCAGTACAGTATGCAGCAGCATAGTTGGTCAAACCGACCTGTAACATAAAACAAAAGTGTTAATGCCATTTCTCATATCAACAATTGCACATAACCTCATTTTCACCGTTCAATTAAACGGAGATTAAAAAACATGCTTTCAATTGCTTACCTTAACGCCATAGTTGGGCAACTCATGGGAGTATGCAGCGCACACAACACGATCACCTTCAATTCTGGCATAGGCGATTTGTACGGTGATATCCTTGTTGGACAGACGTACAATCAAACGGTATTTGGGTGTGTTGTACTTATTCTTGTCTTGGAAGATCAAACGTTTCCTGGCATAGTAATCAGTTTTACCCTCACGACGCCTGCGGAATTTGACTTGGTACCGCTTGAAGTACTGCTTATTCTTGACTACTTTAACGAAACCCTGCAAATTTATAATACGTCTGATTAGCCATACACTCATATGAAGTTCATGGTAAGATTCTCAATCAATGATTTTCAAAAACATCTTCACAATTTTTTACAAAATTTCACTTCATTTTTGTTCACTGAAATATCACGGCAGTATCTTTTGCAGAATTTTTATTTATTAACTCACCATTTTTAGAAAATTTAATATTTAATTTACACCGACGTGATATACGCGATGTCTTCACACGTAGGTGAAAGAAAAAAGAAGGGAGGAAAGAAAAACGAAAGAGATGACAATATAACTTATTATTTTGACAGAACGGAAGCAAAAATGAAATACTAAACTCAGCCAACTTCATTGGGTTTGTGCAGGGTTGTAATTATATTGAATCCGTACCAATTAAATGCTTTTAATTTATTATAAACATCATTTTTTCGATAAGTAAACTCTTTATTTATACATAAAAATATAATTTACGCTATTTTTGAATTAAGTATTCAATTCTAAAACTTTTGCAATTATAATTTTAGTTAACAAAATTGGTCTACTTTGCTAACAGCTGTTTAAACGAGTCTCGAACGCATAGTCAACAAACATAACACAAATGTCAAAACTGAAGTACATCTAACGTTGTCAAATTGTGTATGTGGAAAGTTTTTAAATCCAATTGTATACCGATAAATTATAATGAAAAAATATTAAATTAAAGTAGATGTATCAAGAAAAAGTAAACCTACAAAAAATAAGAATTAAATAATTGTACATAGGCATTTGAGTGTGGTGGCGTTACCGGCAAAGCTGAAGTGATGGGCAATGATACCAGTCGTCTAAAGGGATTAGTGATTGATAAGAGTTCTGTGGAAGCAAACGACTTCTGGACACTGTATAATGCAGAATCACCAACAACCTCAAATGAAGATGGGCGACAACTGCTTTCCATATTTCAAGGTGAAGCCGTAGTAAATGGACAATTATGGGTAATACAGGTGCCATTGGAACGAGCTATAAAGGTAAAACAACAATAATAAAAATATAAACTTTACAATCATTAAACTGTATTTCCAATTAGAATTTGAAGATATATCGACATCCATATATATTAAAATATGTGACTACTTGGGAACAAGGGGGCCAAAAGCACTTAGCTACAGAGAGAGTACGCCCTTTAACTATGGTATTATCCACACAAAGCAATTTACAAGTTTGCCTTGGATTACGGACAATTCTCTGTAGTTTGATTTTCTTGGTGGAGAAGGTGAGTTGATTTTTTTGTTTATTGGATTTTCATTTATAAAGCAATAACGTTATCACTATGAAAATTCATGAAAACTAATATGAACAATTCAATTACAAATTTCTTGCCAAGCTATTCTGTTTATTGTTTTCAACTTAATTACTAGAAATATATAGTATTTAGTAGTTTTTATGTGTTTCTTATTCAAAAATTTAATAAAAAAATTTTATAGGCTTTGGGACGCCACCTCAACATATGCATCTCATCAATTTATGTCACTGACGATGGTAGTTGGCGGTTAGCTGGTTTTGAATATGTATGGAAGCATAAAGAGATTACAAAATCATTATTAGATTTAGTGAAAACATATCGCTACTCTGCTGCAGTAGATGCCAATGAATATAAAGACAATAGCAGCGATGCTATTGAACAGTTTGCCTTTGCAACACTATGTGAAGAAGTATTGAATAAATGCAGCAAGAAGGAGTCCACTGAGACACCACATGCGCAAGAGTTTCGTAATTATTGCGCCACCCACCTAAAACACAGTAATGTTCAACTGCGACCACGCCTCTCGGCAGTGCTATTGCATCCATATTTCAATCACGAATTCGTGCTTATACATTCCTTCCTATTCGAATTGCCTTTAAAGGGTATACAGGAGAAACAGGATTTTTTCACTGGACTTATCGATCGCTTGCGCTATTTCAATGAAGAAGTTGTGGGCGCACAATTAGCTGCAGATCTACTCTCACGTATGGTTCTACTTGATCCCACAGCACAGTTGTGCGTTACACCGTATGTGTTGAAAACGAAAATTGACCACTCGGCGGCATTATTTTCAAATCACACATACCAACGTTACATCATGCCACATATAAAGAAAATGTTTCGACTCCGCGATGCGCAAATACGTTTAATATTACTCGAGTATTTTATGGAATTTGTACGATTACTTTCAAAAGACGAACTGCTAGAATGCATTCTACCTTATTTGCTAGAAGGTATGAATGACACGAACGATGTGTTAGTTGCGAAAACATTACGTTGTATGGCTGATTTAGTACCGATACTTGGTGCGACCACGGTGATTGGAGGGAATCGTACGCGCATCTTCTCGGACGGTCGCCCACAAGCAGCTGTTTCCGATGCCACAACGCATTGGGTTGAACCTCGTTCGATTACACCTGTGTTGGGTAACAACATAGATTACATGGTATCGGATAGTCCATTGCCGGATCACGTGGATTTAAGTAGCAGTTTTACTTCACTGCCGCAGGTTGAATTGAGTGAACACTCAGATATGCCACCGCGCTTAAGTCCAGATGGTGGTGAAGATAATAAAAGTGTTGTTATTGCCGACGGTGCAATCGGTTTACTATCTCAACAACAAGCAGACGATTTGGCTAATACTAACGAAACGATAGAGGAGCTAGAAATTCTAATCAATGCTGATGCAGCGGGTTTAATTAATCAAAGTGTTAATCAAATTATAAATGACAGCGTGGATATTTGTCTAAACGAACCAACCGCGAACACTGATGATTTTGAAAAATCAACAATTAATGGCTTTCACAATCGTAAGGTTGTTGAAAATAGCGATGAGGACGAAATTGAAGAGTGGTCCGATTGGGAAACCGATGAACTACAAAAGCTAAACACAACCACAGACGCTGATTCGTCGCCTTCTGCGAATGCAATGCAATTAGCTTCGCACACATTTTCGACCACACTGCCTTTGAATAGTGTTGAAGATGCAGCGTTGCAAGCGAAATCCAAAATTGCCAGCGAAATAACAAGGGATAATAAATTAGAGGTAACAGACATATTCAACTTAAATTGTTACATCTACTTATATATATATTTTTTTCAATACAGCCAAGTAGCAAAGAAGCGCGAAAACTGAAAATTAACGATGATCTCAACGCCTTCGACATCATTGTGCAAAAGACAGCGGCAACCGCAAATGAGGAGAGTGCTGAATTTGACTTCTTTAAAGACATGGAACCCGTAATTGAGTCAAGAAGCAGCAAAACAAGGGACACAGGGATTTCAACCGCAAATTCAACTACGAATACAACGAACTTGCCAAATAAAAATGAAAATGAAGTTATAGTGATCGATAGTAGTCGTTTCGCTGCAGCGGCAATCAATGCGGATGACACAGCTGCCGCTGGTGATGGCTGGGGTATGGACGATGATGATGTGGCGGACGTATGGAAGGAATAGTACGAATGTATTGCAGTGTAGTAAAAGTAAACGTAAAACCACTGCCGTATGTCGGCAGTTTACAACAAAGTTATAAATTTCAACACAACTTGTTAAAATTGTTCATATGTTAATTTTGTATTTAGAGCAAATATTAATGCGCCTGTAAAGAAAAAGTGCATCGATATAATTTGTCAGTTTAACATGATTCGTTTTGGTGGTATTTCCACAAACCGATTTGATTGGAATTTGTAATATTGTTTGAAATTTTACGGGAAACATAAAGATATTACATCCACACATAAAACATTGTTGTAGATACCTCCATTTTAGTGCAGTAAAGTGATTCAAAACAAAAATATTATGAATTTAAATAATTAAAAAATATTAACAGTGACAGTAAATTGGTATTTTACCCTGGCATAAAAAAAATGTGTTTTATCTAAACCGGAATTCGTATCAGAAAAAATTGGTGTTCTAATTTAATTTCCATTTAAGTGTTATAGTAGCGGGTGTTGCGAATAATGCATTAAAAATAATTGAATTCATATTTTGATAGATTTTTTCTTTTATTATGTCAACTTAAAATGCTTATTTAAAATTGTTAATTTTTAATTTTCAATACCAAATACCGTTTTAAAAAAACATTTTAATTGATTCTTTTTTTAGTTATGTCAACTCAAACATCTTATTTAAGACTATTTTTCATAATTTTTAGTATCAAATCCGTATTAAAAAAAATTTTAATTATTTTTTTAAGCAAAAAAAATATTTTAATTAATTTTTTCTGTTATTATGTAACCTCGAAATGAAAATCTTTCTTAAAAATATTTTTTTAACTTTTAATCCCAAACACCGAATTGAAAATAAGGTAATTTAATATCAAATACCATAAATTTTTTTTATTTTTTTTAATATTTAATACCAATTACCGTTTAAAAAAACTTTTAAATTATTTTTTTCTTTTATTATGTAACCTCGAAAAGAAAATCTTACTTAAAAATATTTCTTTACTTTAAATCCCTAACACCGAATAGAAAAAAGCAAATTTGATACCAAATACCGTATTTAAAAATTACAAAAATTTAACCCTAAATACAGGATAGGAAAAAAATGTTAATCCTTATAAACGGATTCAATTAATTTTCGAACTTTAATTTATTAATTTCGAATTAAAATAAAATTTAATTCAAGCTAATAATAAAAAAAATGTTTTAAAATTGACATTTTTTCGCTCTATGTATGTACTTCCTATTATTTTAACAATTTTTAATTCTGATTTTGGAATTAAAAATTAAGTTTTCAAATATTTAATCCAAATTTTTGCTTAAAAAATCGCAACCCTGCCTGCTACTAATCTGCGTTATTTCTAAAACTTTCAAAAACATTCTAGTTTTATTAAAATAATAGATATCGCAGCCTAAAAGTATGCATCACCAAATGCCATTTTGGCATCTGTTTAATTGGCCTAATATACAATTTTTAAATTTATTAACCAGAATTATATTTCCAATTAATACGAAAAAAACTTCAAAGGAGATATATCCACTTCTGATAAAAAAAAAAAGTTTTATTCAAGTATATTTCGAATGTGCATAAATTTGAGAATATACTCCAAAAATAATCCGGCAAATAATATAAGAGATATGAGATTAGCAAGCAACTAGAATTATATTTCCAATTAATATGAAGAATATCCAAGGGATTATCTTGTTGGATACATTTTTCAGGCAATCATCGCATGAATAAGATTTTGATTATAATTCCAATTTTTAAGAAGTGTAATTAAAAAAATCTATATTTTTTTGGAAAGCTGCAATTTTTTTAAATATCAAAATTTTGACCTATGTACATACATTCTTCTATTGTAACAATTTGTTTTTGGATTTGTGGTTATTGTAAGCAGAAAAATATTCCCCACCGCCAGACATTTTTTTTCGGTGGTCTTAGACGAGATCTGCCAATAGATGAAGGGTATACATTTTTTTTAAATAAATCGCCGATAATTTATGTAAATTAAATTTTGTAAATGTACACTATTTTTAAGATGTTTAGTAAAACACTTCTCAATTTTCTTTTTTCTCTCAAATACTTTAGTATATTTCATAAATGTGATAATTTTAAATAATTTGTAATTGTTTGTATGTTTTAGTTTTCTAAAAATGTTACATGTTGCGCATTTAATTTTTTTTCTTATACATATGTATGTATGTACTTTTTGTGTGATCTTTGCTATAATCGATTTCCAAAAATTTTATGAAGACTTTTTAGACATTAGCTAAACGCTTTATACATATGCTGCACTACGGTTTTTTATTTTTACCACTTTTTTGTTTTTGTAATTCATTTTATGTAAATTTACGTTTCTCATGTTAAAAATTTGTTTGTGTATTTTTTTTTCTGTTTTTTTTATGTCATTTATGCGCTACTACAAAATGAATGCAGTGTATTGACACGAAAAATATTGTCATGCGCCTACGACGTTATTAAATTGCAGCATTCAATACGCATAGATTTTTACGTGATCGAATTATGCGCTTGGTACACTGCCTGCTAAAAAAAATGTACATATACACATACATATTTGTAATTGTTTTCTTTTCAATTTAAGTCGTTTAAATTGTCTATGTTTATATACATATGTGTATATGCATATAATAAGTTAATACTTTATGCATAACACTTTAATATAATACTACTCGATTTTATATCATTAAAAGTGCTTTTATTGCCGCGCATGCGCACAGTGTGACCAAATGCTCAAAAACAATGCATCTGTAAGGAGTGAGTTGCCAGCAACAGTCTCAATCAATGATTTTTTTGTTTTTTAAATTACTAATGATTTTTTGCTACTTGCAAATTTTATGCGGATTCATACCGTCCATTTGGCTGTGCATACGTCTGTAGCGGCGCATGTGCTTGCGTGCGCATTTTTCCTAAATCTAAATCAGCAGCAAATTGTCAGGTGCTCGTGTATAATAAATACGAGTTGATTTTTTCCGTGGAATGTAAATGTTTTCATGCAAAACTTTCAATTCATTAAACAATGTCAGTATGTATGTATGAATTTTCTCAGATTTCTTTCTTTTTCGTGCAACAATTTTTATAAAAATTTTTAAGTTTGAATATTACATATTTTTTATCTTCCAAATATGCTATTTGTAATTTTTTCTAATATCCAACCGACTCATTAGCGCATTTAAGTTTGAACTCAATATAATTAATATTTCAAAAAACCGTAAGCATTGCAGTCCATTGGCTAGCAGCTGAGCTGAAAAATAGTAAACGACAAATGCTTGATAATTATTAAGCTCCAGAAGCTTTCTTGACGGTTTCGTATTCGAAAAGTATTTCGAATTTGTTGCTCTAGAAACAATTTTTTGCAAATATATTTTTTAATGTAAAATTTTTAGCAGAAATTAGTTCTTGTTTGATGTCATTGGTTTAAAAATAATATTACAGAAAATAAAATTATTTATAAAAATAATAAAAATTATTATAAAACAAGAAAAAACATTAACTACAGATGCATCAAGGCTATAATACCCTTCACAAATAAAATAAATTTGTTTCTGATCGGTCAATTTGTATATCAACCGTATGCTACAGTGGTCCGTTCTGAACAATATGTTCGGAGATTGTAACACAGTGGTCCGATATGAACAATATGTTCGGAGATTGTAACATAGCCTTGGACAATAATTAATGTCAATTTTCGTGAATAAATCTTCTCAAATAAAAAAGTTTTCCATACAAGAACTTGAATTGCATCGGTCAGTTTGTATGACAGATATACGCTCTAGCAGTCCGATATCAGCCGTTTCAACAAATGAGCAGCTTTTTGGGAAGAAAATAAAGTGTACGAATTTTTAAATCGATAACTCAAACACTGAGGGATTGGTTCACGTATATACAAACAGAAACTGTCACCGTCAGTACACTGTCACATGCAGACACACAGACATGGCTAAGTATAGTATACATATGTACATATATGCAGACAGACAGACATGGTTAAATCCGTAAAGCCTATATATTTTACCTAAATATAAGCTGTTCAGGGTATAACAATATTATTGGATTATAAATTTTCTTTAACAAAACAAAAATTAAAAAAAAAAAACATTTTTCTATTAATATTTTCCTATATAGAACTAAAAATAATTTGATTTTTTTCTTCATTTGAAACTCGTCAACAAGTTGTTAAACATTGCTCTGTATATTGTTTTTTTTAAATACTAAAAAAAGTTCAATTATTTAAAAAATTAAATTGTTGTACAAGTAAGAAAATTTCAGCTTTAAATTTTCTTTTCAAAAATAATAATTTAATAATTAAAAAACAAACTTAAATTGCTTTATGAATGATGCAGTAAATTAAAATATTGATTTTAAATTAGTGAATTAGTGTGTGAATGACTAGCGGTTTAAATGCGCTAAAAGTAGCGTGTTTTATTTAAAACTAAAAACCTCCAATCCTAAAAACTTTCATGAATATGGAATATTTTTAAAACACCCAGCATTTTCATTGCTGTTGTCATTGTTGTTGTTGCTGCCGTGCTTTGGTATATCGCTTATCGGCAAAAATATAAATCAGTTAGAAAACAGTTTTACAGTTTTTTTCTTCGAAGTCGTGCTATTAAGATCGTATTATATATATTGATTGCCGATATCTTACACACAAAGATAATCGAAGACGAACCAAAACTCTGCGCTTTTCTGTACTACTAAAATTGCAAATATTTTGAAATTTATATAGTAAAATTGCTAAATTATTACTTTTTTAAAGTTCTGAAAAAATCACATTTTTTTTTCAAAGTTCTGAAATATGCAAATTTTTTTGAAAGTTCTAAAAAAAATAATATTTTTGAAGAAACATCTGTTTTGGTTTTTGAGGTCTTACTCTTCTGTGAAAGCTCAGGTAACGTTGAGGACCATATTTTTTGCAATAAATTTTTGAAGTAAAATCTGATTTTGTTTTTTTATTTTATTCTTCAGAGGAAGTTACAGAAAATGTTAATGATTATATTTTTCGCAACAAATTTTTGAAGCAACAGTTGAATTTGTTTTCAAGGCCTAACAGAAATGTTGTTGATAACATTTCTTCGCAACAGCGTCTACTAATGTAAAAATCCACTATTTAAGCAAATTACTCAGAGTACCAAATGCTAAAGTGCTGAAACGCCATTATGATTTAACAGAAAATGTTAAGTAAACAATGATGTCGCATGAGCCAAAGAAAAAAATATTAAATAAGACATTGCATTTTTTTGTAATAATATTTTAAATTTTTATTTTAAAAATTAGCTTAAATCCTCTTTTCAAAAGATTTAAATTTTCTTTTTTTTTTGTTGTTTTCTTTTGTATTTACTTTTCATTTGATGATTTTTGTTCTTCAAAGTTTTTTTGTTATCATATTCTTTTAACTTCACCTCTTTTTTACCATTTTTTCAATTTTTTTCTTGTTGTTTGTTTTTTTGTAAACATTTTCATCTTTTATAAAGTATCATATATGTATAGTTGGGGGGAGTTTTTCCATTTTTCTTTAATTGCAAAATGTATGTTTTATGTTCAATGAATGAATATAAAATGGAAAAACTAAAAAGTAGATCTAGAGAAATTAGGCAATCGTAGTTGGGCGGCATATAATGCGCCCAAATAAAGTTTATATAAATTTGTGTGAAGGGATAGTAGTAGGGGAGGGCAAGGAGGGGGAAATGTAGCAACTTTTGTTTATGGGTAGCTCATTCAATTTTTGTATGTATATATACTATGTATAATTGTGTAAGGAGGTATGAATGCGGTGACAGCACATTAGTTTCCGAGACTCATTACTTGGATTCTTGGACTACTGTGTGTTATTTTCAACGTTTGCGATCGCGCAGCTGCTGCAGAAACCGTAGAGGCATTTGTTGGCAGCAGTGGCTGGTGCAGCTGCTTCCTTTCATGTTCCTTTTTTAACGTTTTGCTACAATTATAACTATTTGTGTTTGAAATAACTGACGGCAAATGCTAAAAAAGTTCTGTATTAAATGCGAATTTTAAACTAAAGTAACATTTTTCGCCGCAATACAATGTTTGTTTAGTAATTTGCTATGTTGAATTGCGTTTTTTTTGTTTTGTTTACTGACGTCCTAGCGCAATTTTAAGTATTCTCAAATCATAATTCTTTGCATTTTTGAATTTTCAGTAAATTGTTTTATGTACTATTTTTATATGATGTATGATTGTATGTTGTAGATTTGATATTGTTCGCTTTCTTTTCTCGTTTCGTAACTCATAAACAGTAAAAAAGTGAACATAGCAAATTCAAAAAAAAGGAACAACATATGGAAAAAGTTGACAGGTATTTTGCAAACGTATGCAGTACTTCTTGTTCTTGTTCTAGTTGGGTTGGTAGTTTGATAAATTTTTCGCTGTTGTTGTTAGCTGTTAAAAGAGGTGGTACTGATGTTTCTGTTGCTGTTGTTGGCTGATGTAGCTTAGAAGTTATTCATATGTTTTTTTTATAACAAAAATTTCTTTTATACATTGGCTGCACAACAGACAGCGATCAATTCAACTCCTTGTCTTCTAAGTACTTGTATTCAAAAGTAAATCCCTCCTTTTTGCGTTGACTCCATTTCTCGTAATCAAAATAGATGTACGTACCCTAGAGTAATTGGTAAAACTTTGAATTAGCATTTTCAAATAAATAAATATCAAAAGTTCAAATACGAAATATTGTTGCAAATTATAATGCCATATCAAACTTGATTCGGACTGGTCCATTTAAACTGCGCGCGTCGACCGCAATAAAAATAAATTAAAAAAAAATAAATTAAAAAAAAATAAATTAAAAAAATAAATAAATTAAAAAAAAAAATAAATAAAAAAAAAAAAATAAATAAAAAAAAATAAATAAATTAAAAAAAAATAAATAAATAAAAATAAATAAAAAAAAATATATAAATTAAAAAAAATTATAAATAAAAAAAAATTATAAATTAAAAAAAAAATTATAAATTAAAAAAAAAATTATAAATTTAAAAAAATTATAAATTAAAAAAAAAATATAAATTCAAAAAAAAATATTAATTAAAAAAAAATTATTAATTAGGAAAAAAAATTATAAATTAAAAAAAAAATTATAAATTAAAAAAAAAAAATTATAAATTAAAAAAAAAATTATAAATTAAAAAAGATTTATAAATTAAAAAAAAATTTATAAATTAAAAAAAATTTAAATAAAAAAAAAATTAAATAAAAATAAAAAAGGTTTAAAAAAATTAAAAAAAACGTTTAAAAAATTAAAAAAAGTTTAAAAAATTAAAAAAAAAATTTTAAAAATTAAAAAAAAAAGTTTAAAAATTTAAAAAAAAAATTTTGAAATTAAAACAAACATTTTAAAAATAATAAATAATTTTTTTTTTGAAAAAACTGCAATCACGCTTGCTTGAAACTTTTTGTTTCCAGTGGAATTACTGCTACGGAAAATGTTGCAGAAGTATTCTGGGTAAGCTCTAATTAAACACCAACACAAAAATTTGGGTGCCATCAAAGATTTAGTGAAGATCTGAAGTCATCCACAGCCCTAATTATGACAATACTAAGACATTTACAAAAGATTAGGCATCAGTCCGTACAATAGAAAAAAAATATAGAAAAAGTTAAAGAAACAGTGACCAAAAATCATTGTGTTGGCACTAGAGAGATAACAGAAGATATTAGAATTTCTCATGAATCAACTCAGCACATTTTGGTTAATGTTTTGGGTATGAAGCGTGTCAACGCTATATTCGTACTAAAAGACCTAGAGAGATCGAAAGAGATGCAAAAATGAGCCGATGCATAAAACATCAAAACTCGCTGAAGGCACTGTAGGCTAACGCATTTGAAGCTTATAACCAGTATAAGCAAAATTGGATTAAACGTTTACATGTTGGTATTACCTCAGGATACTATTTTGAAATTGATAATAAACATTACGCGTTTTTTCTCAGTACGGGTCAAGTTTGATCAGATGGCACTTCCAAGGAAATATTTTATATGCACACAAAAGCATGTAACACACCTGTTCGTAATCATCGTTAATAATTTTTGGTTCCTCATGCCTTTGGAACCACATCATGTACTTTGTGTGAAATCGCCAGCTTTGCTTTTTCAATGCTTTCGCTGCTAAATATTGCGCCTTCGAACCTTCCATATAATAGAAAACAAAGAAGAGCGTTTCGGTTGAGAGTCGTTGATAAAATTCAACGGTATCGTAGAGTGGAAGCTGTTGCTGTTGTAAGGAGCCAATTTTAGTATAATATAAAATAATATATAAACCCAATATTTAGACTCACCTGAGGAAAATGCAGTGGTGTCGGCACTGGCGTTCGCGGCAGATATATATTCAATCTCTCCGAGTCGGCTGGTGTCGGGAGGTGATAGTAAGCGGCTTCCATCATTTTGAATTGTAATTGATGATCTTTATGTAGCGGTAATGTGCCCAGCGGTGCTACGCCAAGTAGCGGCGTTATATGCGCTTCATTTGTAGGCTGCTGTTGTTGTTGTTGTTGCTGTTGCAGTGGCTTGCTACCAACTGGTGCATTAACACCGCTATTACCAGCGCCCGGTTGACCCACCGCTGTATTCGTCATACCGCCTAAACCACTTTGAACTGCACTACCGACTGGGCCCGCACCCGCTGATGCTGGTCCATTTGTTGCTGCCGCTGCTGCTGCAAAGGCTACTGCTGCTGCTGCTAAACCGCCGGATTGTTGTTGTTGCTGCTGCTGTTGTTGTTGTTGCTGTTGTTGGTTGGCAGTTGTATCGGTTGAGAAATGCTGTAAGACCTGTTGTGATTGTGGCGCTTGCTGTTGTTGTTGTTGCTGTTGCTGCTGCCTATTGTCAATCTGTTGTCCGGGGCCTTGCGTCAATGAATTGGTATCGATTACCGACCGATTGATAGCTTCCTGAGCCATTGTCTTCAATGAAATCGCATCCATCGAATTATTGTTGTTGTTGTTATTATTATTGTTATTAATGTTGGGTGCGGACACAGGCATGCCATTCATATGCTTCGGCGACAGCAGGCCCGGCGAAACTCGCGAGCCATTATTTGTTACACCAATAACTTGCTGTTGTTGTTGTTGTTGCTGCTGCTGCTGCTGTGCTCCTATTACTTGCGACATACCGTTTGGAGAAATGCAGTTTACCAAATTATTACTGCCAACATTATTCACCACAACACCGGCAGCGGCAGCGGCTGCGGCAACGGCTGCGCTTCCTTGTTGCACAGCGTTCGCTAAACTATTTGATGCGTTGTTATTGGAAGTGTTATTATGCGCTACAAGACAAGAACAACACAATTTAAGTACTCGAAAATGTTCGCATGGGTAAATATTCAGATAAACAAACCGTTTTGTAAATGTGAGGAATTCGTTTGAAGATTGGATAATTGTTGTTGTTGCTGATGCTGCGAATTGGTTGCTACCGTGGGAGCCGTCATCGCGTAAGATGTCGCCGGATGCACAGGTCCGTTCTCAAGATGTGCTAAAATAATATTTATGAAAGGATAATTAAAAACAAGAAAAAGTTTTAACTTCGGTCAGTTTGTATTGGCAGCTATAGGCTATTTGTTTTATCTGAAAAATTTGTTCGGAGAATTTACCGTTACTTTGGGCAATAATCTATGCCAAATTCCGGAGAGATATCTTAGTCAAATACAAAAGTTTTCCATACAGGAACTTGATTTTGTTCGATCAATTTATATGGCAGCTAAAGACTATAGTTTTCTGATCTGAACAATTTGCTCAGGGATTGTAGCGTTGCGTTGGACAATAGTCCATGTTAAATCTCGCAAAGATATCTTGTCAATTAAAAAGTTTACTATACAAGAACTTTTTTCTATCGATCAAGTTGTATGGGAGCTACATATACATATGTCATAGTCGTCCGATATCGGCGGTTGCGACAAATTAGCAGTTTCTTGGAGAGAAAATGACGTGTGCTAAATTTCAGATCGATATCTCATAAAACGGAACTAGTTCGCATATATATTGACAGATGGACGTTACTAAATTACTCAGCTCATTACGCTGATCACTTATATACATATAAACTTTATAGGGTCTCCTACATTTCCTTCTGGGAGTAACAAACTGCATAGCAAACTTAATATACACTGTTCAGAGTATAAATATTGGTATAATTATTGCCACTTACATGTGTTGTTTTTCGCTACGGCCGCAAATGCAATTGTTGGCGTCGCTTGAATCACAGATTGGCCTTGAATGTTGTTGTTACTGTTACTGCTACCATTGTTAGCCACCACTGCGGCTGCGACCGTTGTCGCACCACCACCAACCGTTGCCGTTGCATTTGTCGCATTCAAACTGGGCGCTGGCGCATGTTGTTGCAGCGCAGGACTATGACCGGCAGCCATGGCGGCGACGGTGGCGGCCAATGTGGGCGCACCACCAACTATGCTATTTGCTGTGCTGGTTACCGACGTCGGCGCTGCTTGACCACCCATAGATGCTGCGACAATTGCCGCTGCTGTAGGCTGTTGCTGTTGTTGTTGGTTATGATTCTTATTGGGCGTCGAACTAACTGCTTTATTTGAAGACGCTATAAATATAATGAAATTAATTAATAGAATACAGACTACTACATATTAGCAAGTATTAAAGTGAAACAAACTTTCTGATGTTGTACCGCTAGAAGATTTACCGGTGCTATTAGCTGCACGCACTGCCGTTGGTTTAACAGGTTGCTAAAGAATAAAAGGAAAATACGGTTTGTTTAATAATTAAAAAGAATTGATATACAACTTGTGTATATTTACTCACTTTTGTTTTGCTACTAGAATTACTCTCGTTTTTGTTCCTTTTATCGCTGGCTGTCACATCTGTATTATTGGTCGCCGTTGCTGTGGCTGCCGCCGCCGCCGCGGCCGCTTCCGCTGCGTAATTCATGCTGTTGCTGTTATTACTTTGCTGCTGTTGTTGCTGCTGCGCCGTTGTCACCGCCGCTGCCGTCGTATTAATTGTAGACGTCAATGTCGTTGTCGCCGCCGCCGCTGCCGTTGCCGCAGACTGTTGTTGCACTTGCTGCTGTTGTTGTGTACCCGTTGCTGGCGCTGGCGATTGCACAGGACTGCCCCCCGATGTTATACTGCTTGGCGAACCGCTGGTCTCGTTGCTGTTATTGCTGTCGGTAGTGGCTGATGATGGAATACCAAGTGAAACACCTTTAGTACAAAATTCAATCAACACCACAAAGCCGTCATTCATTCAACATCATTCAGACAACAATTTGTTGTTGATGTAGCACAGGATCCACAGCACAAGTTTAACGAAATCATATCGATTTCGTTGGTTTATTATTATTATTATTTTTTGTGTGTATTTAATAATTGTTATTAATATATTATATTTAACATATGACATACAGTTATTCGTTAGATATGTTGTAGTAATATAAAAATGCACACAAATTGTCGCACAAATTCGGTTGCATTGCCAAAACATAATTTGTGTGTTTGTTGTGAGTTGTTAGATGGCCGATGGATGGACGTTGTTGTTCAACAAATCAAATCATTTTCATTCAACACATTTTACGGGATATATATTTTTTGTTTTGTTTTTTTTTTTGTGGATATTGTGGTTTTTAATCACATTGAGAACATAATTATTATTAAGCCGTTGATGTGGATGATATTCAGAGTAAAATATGAAAATAAAGGCAGAAACATATATATATGTATAAGTATACGTCTGCACAAAAACTTTCAAAGTGTAAATATGTATTAAAAAATTTATTTATCTATAATAAATCCTAATGCATATGCACATACAACGATAAAGTTCGTTTCTATGTGCGAAAACATGCTTTGCATGGCGCCACATTTCATCATACCTAACACTATGCTTTTATATAACGGTATAATCATTCACACAAAAATCCTCCATGCACACAACTTACCTGTGCCAGATAACTCCACATCATCCAAGCCAATAATGTCATCATAAAGAAACTCATTCTCTTCGAAATTGGGCTCTTGTGAGGATTCAATGTAATATTCAACATCATCCTTAATTTTGTTTACCTGTGAAATATGGCATAAAATTGTAAATTATTATTTTTTTTATATGTTTTTACTTACTTGTTCTGCTTCAACACCGTCATTATCCAGTAATCTTAACACTGTTTCCAGTTTCATAACATGGAATTTATTACGATCCAATTTGGCGCGAAACTCATCCATTCGATCTTGTTTGTCGCGGTCGAGGCGCTTCTTTTTTGCCGCCAGTAACGATTCAATCTCACTTTCATATTGGTCTATTTGCAATTGCAATGAACTAATAGACGATGTTAACCAGTTGCGCGCCTCATCTTTCTTACGTTGAGCTGGATCTGTTTTTTGTGCAGCGCCAAGTCCCTCTTTTGAATACGCTTTCGTTTTTGTTTCACGTTCTACAATTTTGAAACGTTCCATTTGCTAATGTCAGGGTTAAAAAACAATAAAATTTTTGAATTAATTAAAAAATTAATTATGTTTACAATTTTCATTATTTCGGGTTTGCGTTCTTCGTCTTCTACCAATTCAACTATTTTTTGATTTTATTTTTTTTTTTTTAATATGAATATACATATGTACATAGTTTAGCTCTTTTTATTCTTTTTGTCTAATTGCTTTCATTTATAGTATTTCAGTTAAAAATATGTATTTCATTTTTTTATTCGTATTTAATTTTTTTGAATTTAATGAATTTTGATTTTGAAATTTAATTTTTAATCCCAAAATCGAATTAAAATTAAAAATCTGATTTATAATCTAAATTTTTTTAATTGAAGAATTCGCAACCCTGGTTATAAGAATCTAAAGCTATGCTTACCGTTTCAATGAGACGCCTATTCTCCAGCAGCTGGCTTTTATCTTTAATCTCCCCAGATGCAATCCATGATTTAATTTGATCTCGAAGCCTTTGCAACTTCTTGATTTCTTTTTTAAGATCTGCTTCATACTTTTCCTTAAAATAAATTATATACTTGTAATGTCCATTATAAATGTTTATTAAATTAATATCATAAAAATATTTTTTTCCTAGCTACAAAACAACTTATAACATGTGGTATTCTTTAAACGAAAAAACACACACAATTTAGTTCTGCAAAATTAAATTAATTTATAGCTGAGGTACTAAAACAATTGATAAGTTTACAAATTTAAAAATACTGAACCCATACAAAGTTAAGTATTAACCTATACATATAAAACTGTTTTATAAGTGCATCACAAATTACAAGCGGCATACCTTCTGATTACTGTTTGTAGCATTATGCACTTTTTTCCATATATCCTCGAATGTTTCCACCCCTTCCGCAACTTTTTTCAGACATCTGTCTATTTCACCTGGAAAACAAATTATAATAATTTAAGTAATATGCGTTACCTATAAGTGTAGTGCCTAGCGAATTAAAGTAATCAAAATTTATTTCAACAAAAATTTAATCAAAATATTTGAGAGAGTTTCTATGTGGCATGTTATCTACAGTGCGTACATTATTGTGGTAGAGTAGCGGTTTACATTGCCCACTGGTCACGTATGCTTCCAGAGTCAAGGGTTGAACGAGCAGAAATAAAAATATACGAGTGCGCACGTGAGACGGGTAGCTAACTACTCGTTTGTTTATATGCCAAGTGGGGTCTGTTGGGTGGCGAGTGGGTGGTTAAATTGTATCAACGCTGTTGTCAACTTTGCAGTGAATACGTGTTTCTTTATTTTGAGTTGTCCATCGGCTCGCAATGGAGTAATTACTTGTTCAGTAATGCAGCATTGATTGCTGCATATACTACAAGTGCTGATTAATGTAAAGATATGTTTGTCGGTTACAATACATAATCTTTTGTATTAACAAACAAAAGGAAATGTAATTTCGCTCATATTTCATTGAAACTTTTTATATAAGTAAAACATTTTATGTTTTCTTTTTAATAATTCGGCAAATATTATTAGATATTCTGCTGATAGGGAAAATTCCTTGCAATATTTAAAGCGAATTATAACATTTCAATCCGTGCGCATGCACTAAGTATTCATTCAACGAATATATGTATGTATGTATGTATGTGTATACCATCATATGTAATATTAATGTCATGGCACATTCATTGCAATGACCCAATTTTTCCAACAATTTAAAAGACGATAAGAACACACACTTTTCATAGAAATAATACAAACATTTGTTTGACAATATCTTTTATGAGAAATAGAGATAATTATTATTTCTGTTTTCACTGCATCCAGCAAACTGATAATAAAAAAACCAAAATCATAAGAAATGACAACAAACAAAAAATGCCATTATAACAAACTAACCTTTAAAATATAAACAAAATAAATATGATCTACCAAAAGGTATTCAACGAACTTACTTTTTATAGTCTTATATGTATGTAAATATGTGTATATTAATCAACTTATGAAGACTCTACTAATCGCAGTTACTAATTCTTATATTAATCAAATTAACATATATTAATTGCTATTATTTAAGGAAATGTAGTTCTCTCCTCTGTTCAAATGTCAAATGTTCTGACCACAAAAGTCAAAATTCCAATAAAAAAATATCTTATAAATGAAATTCATATTTAACATATGGGAACTTTAAGTCATCGGGCTGTTGTACATTACATATAAATGGTATCACCGAAGGAATCAAAAAAAGCCACAGCTATTCACTGTGGGAATATTTTCCTCTGTATTAGATAATATTAAATATATTGCAATGAAACTGAGTATGCATAGCAAGTGTCATAGCCTTATGTTATGCTTTATTTTTGATGTTTGTATCATTCACGATTCTTAATTTTACCTCTATATTTAGTTAAAATCATTTCTCAAAACTTATATACATATTTCATTTATCATAAGCTATAAAATATGTGTCACTTGCAGGAAACCGTTAGGAATAAACAGCACAAAATGCTTTTTCTTGCGGTTAAGGGAAATTAATTATCATCATATAATTTAATATGCGAGAATATAAGCTTTATCATTTTGGAGAGAATTTGTTTTTTGAACACTAGGGAATACTAAATGAATATGAAACAAAAATAATTTTTAATTTTCGCCTAGCTTTCATATACAAATATGTGTGCTTAAAATGCACCGTAATATTTCAAGACTTTTCATAATAGATATGCTAAGAAAATCAGCTGATACTCATATTTACATGTTAATACCTCGTAACTGATAGTGATGATTGCTCACCTTGCAACTTTCTCGTCGCAGCCATGGCTATGTGTGTGTTTGTATTCGACGATGCAAATGCTCAGACATAGTCCAATAGAACCCAAATTATGTTAAGCTACGGATAAACTTCCCAGTTGAAACACACAGTAATGTGAAGTATGTTATGATTGTTTCCTTTTAAATGATTATCTTCGAATAAGTCGCATGTGATTAACAACTGGTTAAGCCGATTTTGTTGTAACCTCTTAGCCAGTTTTAATGTTGTATTCGCTGGAGTTTTTGGAATGGAATTGACCGCATAAGATGTTGAGAATCAAGTTACTATTTGCGATGCTATTACAGCGATCCCACAACGGTAGTACTGCAATTAATGCAGTTTTCTAATCGTACCCATAAGAAGATTAATAATTATGAATGTATGAACGAATGTATCACTTAACGTACGATGCTTTAAAAGGGATGGAGGCTTTGACAGATTGATTGGCAGCAGTATATGAAACGAGTGAATACCGTCGTTCTCCCCTTCTTCCGATTGGCGTTCCAATAACACAAGTGAAAATCCAGTACCGTTAATAAAAGTGTTTCACACTATACTAGGGATAAAAAATAAGCACGTTGTGGGCTAACTTAATATTGTTTGCAATGCGTTTATTTCCAAACACTTGCAAATGATAATTTCTTTTCGGCTGGCGGAAAACGCAACGGCAAGAGCAACGCAAAAGGGAAAACGAAACTTTTTCCTACTCGTCGCCTTCGCAATTTTTTCTTTTCTGCTTTTAAGAGCTGCTTCTTCAACTTTTTTTCGCTTTTTCTGTTGCTCCAGTTTTAAGCTGTTTTTACACAATTTTCAGTTAGCGCGTTTGCCAATTCGATTTTGTCTGCTTGGAAATGTTTTTGATGACGGAATTTTAGCTAATTGTAAGAAATAACTAAATTTTTGTCGCGATTTTCTGCTCGCTGGCGCTGTCAATTGTTTCGATTTTTCTTCTTCTTCCAGTGCTTTTTGTCTAATTTCCAAGATGGCGATTTCTCGCCTTTTTTCGTACACAGGGCTGCATCAATTAATATTAGGTATTTTATGAAATTTTTTGATAGTTCATCTCTCGGGAACATATGTCAATACATGTATGCTTGATTTATAATGATTTCATTTTAATATTAACATAGCATATTAACTTGACAACGACATGTATAAACAATTATTTTAATAGTTGATTATTTTCAAATGCTAACAAAAAACCAAATAAAACTACTTTTATACGAAATCTCAAATATTAAATTTTTTTCAGTACATATTATGCTATTTTATTTCTAATAACACTAATAATATGACGCATCAAAGCAAGGCATAAATAGTCCATTTTAATTTTTTATTTAAAAAAAATGCAACTATGCCGTGAACGGGTTACCAAATTTTTGTCTTTACCCTATAAACAGAAATGTCAACTTTAGTCAATAGGAGGTATATTTTCTTCAGTTAACTTATTGGATTTTGTGTCATATGTAATTTATTAATAAAGTTAATAATAATAATGGATTTGTACGATGATATTGACACCAAACCGCGGGCCAGCCAAATTGATGGCTGGTCATCGGGTATCAAAATGTTGCAAACACAATTGGCCATTAAGAAGGCACAAGGACCAAAAGAGCCACCCAAAAAACCGGTAAACTTTGCATATCTATATAGTGTCCTTTTTTAATATTATTAAAATGTATTAATATCAAGCAGCTGATGACACCAGTGGTCAATTTGCGAGCAAAGAAAGTCGCAGCAGAAGCTGAAGCAAACCATTTGAACAACACGAAAATAGAAACACCTCAAATGACGCCTAAACCAGTCATTACCGCCAAACCTTTGGAGCCAGTAATTGAAAATGCAAAATCAGATGATTGTTGGGATTTTGTAGATGAATATGACCCAGCGTGGCCGAATGAATATGAAAAATTAAAGGACAAAAACCAAAATAAAGAGAAAGATCATAAAGGAAGTAGTAGTACAGGCAGTGGACGAGGTAGTGAACGAAAACGTGGTCGCGGCCGAAATAGCGCACGAGATTCATCACCGCCAGTTAAGTTTTCCGGCTTTGGTCAACGTCAAACTGAAGAAGAGAGTTACAGTCCACCCCCTCAAGGATCTGTGTCCAGTAAAGGTGGTGCTGCAATTGCGCCACCACCTTCGCTGCAAGAAATTTCTATAAACAACGAAAACGGCGATGGCTCTTCAAACGTAACCATACCCTACTCCGCAAGCTCTGTTGCTGCAAAAATTATGGCAAAATACGGCTTTAAAGATGGTCAGGGACTGGGCAAACAGGAGCAGGGTATGTCCATGGCCTTGCAGGTGGAAAAGACTTCAAAGCGTGGTGGTCGCATAATACATGAGAAGGATGTGTTTTTGCCACCACCACCAGCCCCTAACAGTCCACCTGCAAGCATGGCACCACCAGCAACACCCGCCCCAAATACGCCCTCCCTAACTTTAGCACAAGCCGTGGCTGAAGTCCCACCATCTGAACCTAGCATTACGGAAATCATGAAAGAGCCCAGCAAAGTGGTTTTATTACGAGTAATTTCTATGAAATTTTTCTAAGAAAATAGTTTTAATTTCTCTCTTAATTGTAGAATATGGTCGGTCCAGGAGATGTTGATGAAGATTTGGAACCTGAAGTTAAAGACGAATGTAATACTAAATATGGCGATGTAGCAAATGTTATAATACACGAGGCATTTGGCACGACACCAGAAGAAGCAGTGAAAATATTCGTCGAATTTAAACGAATCGAAAGCGCCATTAAAGGTAAACATAATATTTTATTAAATAAATTCTTAATTACTAAACATATACCTTAAATCAAAATTCTTGTTTAACAGCGGTTGTTGATTTGAATGGACGTTTCTTTGGTGGACGTCAAGTGCGTGCTGGTTTCTATAATTTCGACAAATTCAAAAGTTTTCAATTACATTAAATTGATTAAGCATCTATTAGATATTACTATTAGGGTTTATTTGTAAAATTCTACAGAAAATTAAACAATAACAACCTTCAAACTTTTAATAATTGGAATTCATTTAAATTCAAAACTATAGTAAATAATTTTTAGGGTGGTATAAGTTGTTGCGCATTCTTGTGTTTCCAGAGCATTTTACTAGTTAATATGTATGTGTAATTCCAATTTGTAACATTGTCTACATTTTCATTTTTTTAGTTTAATACTTTAATTTTATAAATTGGGTGTCTTTATGTGGAGGTCGGATATCGCCCGATCGGGATCACAAGTAAATGAAATGGTAATAGCATATCTGGTATATACAAAAAATAAATAGAAAAAGTATTTAAAAAGTGATTAAAAGACAAAAATACCAGAAAATACCTTTCTCCTTCGGTAACTTGTTCAACGTGATGTAAATTTTCAGCACCCGAAGTAAATGCGCTAACTCGAGCTTTTTTCGGTTCAATTGCTGACTTGGTGAGATTTCCATTGCTGCCATCAATGAAAATGAAACGACCTCCTTTATAATCTTTTTGATATGTGTTCAAATAAAGTAATGACGTATAGTGAAAAGATTCATAAGTATCCTGCAAAAAAAAAAACAAAAAAATGGAAATCTCTTGGCGTTTTCTTAGTAACTTGCCTTATCTATACTTTAAACTTATTAACTTGCCTTATCTACATGTTCATGCCAATATTCATCATTCATTGTTCTAGCGGTTGCGTTTGTTAGTCGTGAAAAAAACGTGGGATCCGTTAGATAAAGACTTTCGGCAGGTATTCCAAATTGTTCTGCTATAGCTTTTTTAATTTTGTTTTTGACAGTCTAAAAAATACTTATGTTAATGCCATATTAAGAGTTATAGTATATACTTACATTATATACCGTTAAGTGGTGCTCTTTTAATTCGGCTACTACTTTTGGCACCCGGTACGCATTAACAAATTGTTCCTTATATGAAAGAGCCCCAGTGTGTAAGTTTAAAATGGAAGCACCTCCAGATGAGCCCGCCATAGACAATATGGTACGCGCCAGATTTAAGAGCTTATCAACTTCATCTTCCTCTACAAGCTGATCACTGACAAAACGACCACACTTCTTTGGTACGCAGTTGGGAAATCGACGTATCTCCGCTTTGTAGCTTTTTGAACATTCAAATTTCTGTATCCGTAATGGCAGTTTCTCTTTAATTAAGGCAAATTTTGTTTCGTTGCTGTTATGTTGCTGCGAATAAAAATAAACAACAATCATCACAGAGGCTGCTATCACTGCCCGAGTCCATAAACGATGTGTTGAAGCCTGAGTCGCATGCTGCAGTTCAGCACTAATATTTGCTCTAATATTGTTCATAGTGAAAAATCAATAAATATTTTAATATACTAACAAATTAAATAAAAACTTACAGTTTACTCTGAAGATTTGTAGTGGCACCATTCGTGGTAGGGCTAACATTTTGATACACCTTTTGCTTATTTCCATTGTTTCTCTGCCTCAAAGAACCTGTCGTCATTTTTATGGTGGTTTACGAGTGTTTTCAAGTGATATGCTATTCTAGTTACAAACTTAATAGACTACTTACGTGCGTGTGTAGTGTATGTGTAAATAGTTTGTCCAGTGCCTGCAGAACTGTAATAGTTTGAGTGATTTTAAAAAAATATGAAACGAAATTATTAAAGAATATAGAGTGATTTTATTTTATTAACTGATTTTGTATGTTATATTTTTTAAGTATTAAAATTAAATTCTTTTTATTTTTTCATAATTTTTATTAACGTATTTTACGCATACATATGCGTGCAATAACAGCTCTGGCCACCCTGTTGGTCATATGGAAAACAGCTGGTAATAAGAGCTAGGTAATTTGCTGTAACTTCCGACTGTCTACAGATAAACAAAGTGAAAGGATGTCGCGTTTCAGTGGAGCACTACAATTAACTGATCTGGACGATTTCATTACTCCTTCACAGGCAAGAATATTTAATTAACATTTCCTTATTAAAAAAAAATCATGACAAATATAACAAATAACAGGAATGTGTCAAGCCGGTTCCCATAGAAAAGACCAAGTCGAAAACTGGTGCTAAAATTACCATACAGGGCGATGGTTATTATGAAGAAACAGAGGTATATATGTACATATTTTTTTTATTATTTTATCTAAATATTTTGTATGCTACAGACCGGCAAGCAAAAACTGCAAAAAGTAGAAATAACACTGCAGGACTGTCTCGCTTGCTCTGGTTGTATCACATCAGCCGAAGGTGTACTTATTACCCAACAAAGTCAAGAGGAACTATTAAGAGTGCTCCAGGAAAATAAAGCATTAAAAACCCAAAATGCTAGCGAAGGAGTGCGTACCATTGTTGTCACAATTTCACCACAGCCTGTAATTAGTTTAGCGCAACGTTACAACTTAAAGCCAGAGGAGGCCGCCAAACACTTAAGTGGCTATTTTCGCTCGCTGGGTGCGGATTATGTGCTGAACACAAAAATTGCTGACGATCTAGCATTGCTTGAATGTCGTAATGAATTCGTTGAGCGTTTTCGTGATTCTAAAAGTGGGGACGCAGCCGGCGTAACACCAATGCCAATGCTTTCATCTTCTTGCCCGGGTTGGGTTTGTTATGCAGAGAAAACGCATGGTAATTTCATTTTGCCTTATATTGCCACCACACGTTCGCCGCAGCAAATTATGGGTGTGCTGGTGAAACAATGGTTAGCAAGAAAATTAGATTGTGCGGCAGAGCGAATATATCATGTAACAGTAATGCCATGTTATGACAAGAAGTTGGAAGCTTCACGCGAGGACTTCTACAGTGATGCAAACAACTCGCGTGATGTTGATTGCGTTATTACGTCAAGTAAGTAAATGAAATATAACACATAAATATTAGTAAAAATGCTTTGATTTACTACATTTGGACGATTTGAATGAAATTTCATTTTTATATCTTACAATGTACATATTAAAAAAAACTTGCACATATTAATATTTTTGATTTTGTTTTTCAGTTGAAATTGAGCAAATGCTTATAAGTGCTGATACGCCATTGCATACATATACACCATCAGAAATTGACTGGCCATGGCACTCTGGGACGCCAGAAGCTTCAGTATGGGCGCACGAATTTTCCACTTCAGGGGGATATTCAGATCACGTCTTTAAATATGCTGCGAAAGAACTCTTTGATGAAAATGTGGAGGTACTGGAGTATAAAAACTTGAGGTATGTTATTAAATTTATGTCACAAATTAGTGTATACGTTAAGTTTTTTTTGTTTTTAAATATCAGAAATCCAGATTTTCGTGAAATTACCTTACAACATGATGGTCAGGTAGTACTTAAATTTGCCATTGCTAATGGTTTTCGCAACATACAAAATTTGGTACAAAAACTTAAACGAGGAAAAGCGCCATACGATTTCGTCGAGGTCATGGCCTGTCCTTCTGGTAAGAATCATTTATTTAATGTGCTTATTTTAAATTTTTTTATGAATATTATTTTCATTTTAGGTTGTATTAATGGCG
The DNA here is from genome assembly GCF_023373825.1 of Bactrocera dorsalis. Classification (NCBI taxonomy): domain Eukaryota; kingdom Metazoa; phylum Arthropoda; class Insecta; order Diptera; family Tephritidae; genus Bactrocera; species Bactrocera dorsalis. The sequence goes on from NC_064303.1 coordinate 8,429,691, forward strand.
GTGCGCAAGTGCGACCACCCACAGGCGTTCCAATACATGAATTGAATCAACAGTTAGAAGAACTTTACAAACAGTTGCCGAAATCTAAACCAGAAAATGAAGATACAAGGCAAATTTACAATAAATTCTTCGATGGAGCACACACTGACAAGGCGAAAATGTTATTGCACACCAGCTACCATGCAGTGGAAAAAATGAATACTGCACTTAATATTAAATGGTGAATGCAAACGCTTATTCGTGTTATTGTATATTTATGGATTTACACTTTAAGAGGTATCTAAAGTAATAAAAATTATATAAAATGATTTCTAAATATAAAAGTAATAGTTTATTAACATGCGTTAAATTTAGTAAAATTCTCATAAGATTTTTTTATAACAAATATCGCGGAAAACGATATTGCAAAAGTCTATGTTAGTTAGTAGCTGCTTTAGAAGGGATAACTACAACATTTTAAGTTTGTTTTCCGCGTGGAATGTTAATATATACTACTATGTTTGTTATCACAAGAACTAAGTGAGTATATGTGTGTATATAGCCCAACCAAAGCTTATTTTTCCCTTGGTAAGTTTTACGAATGTCATGGAAACTTCAATGGATTACTATGTTTGGCGCATGTGCAATAATTTATGTTTCGCTATTTACATATGCCTCCATATGACGAATTCAGAAAACATGATTGGAGTTGTTGTTGGTCTAATTGTTTTATTTCAATATGGTTAGGTGTCGCCACAGTCAACGCATTTCTGATTCACAGTTACACTGCTACCTTGGTGATAATGGTGACAGGAATTTTGTCCAAAACCACGTAAGCAAGTTAATAATTTGATTATTGGTAGCGGTTTTAGGATATCTTATTCACACACACATATGTTAAATCTAAATCAAAGTGTATATACTCATGTAGATTTATCAATAATTATAGGTTATATAAAAATAAATAAGTATGTGTGCTAATGAACGTTGTTAATTGAGCATTAAAAAAGTAAATACAAAAGTTAATTAGGAAAAATAAATAATTTCACCTCTGCCCTGAAAGTTATTTATTGTATGTGGTGATTGTGGCAGCAATAATTGTCGGCTTTCTAATGGGATGTGGGCGTTGAAAGGGGTGAAGAAGTTTGACAGTAAGAAGGTCAAGATTATTCACATACACTTGCAGGACGACTAAATTGATGCAGACGTTTAGTGAATATTTAATATTTGCGGCGAAAGTGTAAGGTTAAGTTAATGCGAGGATATTTCGAAGAAAATTTATTAAAATTAAAAAGAAGTATCCAAGGATACAGAACTAACGGGAAATATAAATTTAGCAACTGCGAATTTGTGTTTGCTGCCTCCTAAAAGTAGACTATGCGAAATTGCAACAAAACTGCGGAAAATCGAAATTACCTGGAAATCGAATGATTGCCTAATAATTGATTTACAAAAGGAAAAACGATACACGTTCTGCTATAAACGTAAATAAAAACGTAACTTCAATTTCAAAACACGCACATATAATTAAAATCAATAAAAAAGTCGTTTAAGCAATATCATTTCGTTTCAATGTTACTAATTTTGAGTAGAAATATTTAAATAATCCTAAAGCTAAAAGTTCAAGTGGGCAAAAATATTTGTATATGACAACTAAATGAAAATATAACTAAAGCGTACGTTTTTACTAATATTTCTATCAATATAGTGCAAACTAGTTTTATTTATGCATAGTACATAAAATTTAAATACATATGTACATAAATGTTTTTTATGTCAAAAATAAAACTTTTAATTTCCAAACTTTCTTTTTTTTTGTTCCTTTCAGTACTTACTGCAAAATATATATTGCAACTGAAAAATAAAGTACGAAAATTTGTGGTCTCTTGCCAAAAAGAAAATTCCAAAGCAATTTATCAACCGAATTACAGTGAACTTAAAAGTTATTAGAAATTCATCTATTTAAGAAACGAGCATGGCCGCACCAAATTCTTTTAATCATCCGTATGGTGTGCCGGCAGCCGCCGCTGCCACTGCTGCCTCAACAAACGCCACAATACCACCCATTGAAGATGCCAAGCAAAAGGGAGGTGCATCCACTATCCGACGTCTGGATTCTGCTGCACCGAATAAACGCATTATGCCCGCAAATCAATATAAATCTCAAAATCAACAGCAATCACAACGTGAAGAAAATGCTTCACCGAAGCGCACAATGCAGGTGGCTCAACGGCAACAACAACAATATAGTGACGCTATACAGAATGAGGATAATTTGGAGTATTTCATCAAATTTCCCACACCAAATTATCGCAGCGATGCAATGGATACGGGCGATTCGGATTTTGTATTTGTATACAATGATTCAAATGTTCCTATTGTCATGTTGCTCGGTTGGGCCGGCTGCCAGGATCGTTACCTAATGAAATATTCGAAGATATATGAAGACCGTGGGTAAGTGATTCTTTAAAAATGTGAAAACGTCTTTATACAGATGATATACAGAGGATATATTTTATTTCTTTTTACCATATGTGTATTTTTTGTTGAGGTCTCATGTACTCGAGTACTTTTGTACATACAAGTGTACCTATATGATTACTTGATAATGATCAGGTAAAGCAATACTGAAGAAACGTTGATGGGAATCTAAAAATTTTTTTAATTGGTATTGACCGCTGAGAAGTCTGCCGGAGTATAATTGCAAGTAACAAAATGATATGCAATTATTGATTTGCGTCCATTTCGCACTTCGCTCCCGACCCGTATATGTAAATATACAGTACATAATAATTACATCAATTTATTTTATTGGTGCCAATTTATTAATTGGCATAATTTTATTTGGCTTACCTTTCGAGTTTTATTTTATTTCATTTACAAAATGAATTTCCTTCCAGCTTAATTACCGTTCGTTATACGGCTCCTGTGGATACGCTCTTTTGGAAACGCACCGCAATGATTCCTATTGGTGAAAAAATACTAAAACTAATGTATGACATGAATTTCGATTCACATCCGGTGATTGTTCATATTTTTTCGAATGGCGGCGCTTACCTGTATCAACACATATCGTTAGCAATGCGTAAACATAAGACGCCCATACAAATACGTGGCATGATTTTTGATTCTGCACCTGGTGAGCGTCGCATTTTGGGTTTATATCGTGCTGTGACAGCAATTTATGGAAAAGAGCGGAAGAAATGCTATTCTGTAACAGCACTAATTATAACTTTGACTTTAAGCATTATGTGGTTTGTTGAGGTGAGTATGCTAAAAAATAGCGCAAGAGATATTTTTATAGTTTAAATAACCGCAAATATTATGCTATAACGATTCATAAAATATAATATTTACTAGGAAACGTTTGCCGCTTTTAAAAGTTTGTTTTTCAAATCTGAACCGGTACAAACAAATCCCTTTAGCGATTTGAAAAACGAGGCCACACAATTTCCACAATTGTTTGTGTACTCGAAGGGAGACGTAGTGATTCCCTATCAGGTACGTATTTCGCAAGAATCTGAAAATAAAAATTTTATACAAATTTTTTTATGTAGGACATTGAAAAATTCATTAAAATACGACAAGAGCGTGGTGTGGATGTATCAGCTGCATGTTTCGAAGATGCCGAACATGTAAAAATTTATACAAAATATCCGTCACAGTACATCCATTGCGTATGTTCATTTATCAACAATTGCTTATCACGGCCTTATAAGGGCGGTAATGGTTTGGAGACGGTCACTGACAGTGGCTCACCAACCAGTTCAATTCGTTCTATACTGGGTGCTAATTCCTCTAAATATGACTAAAGAAAATATTATATGAACCGTTGTTTATAACGCGGATAAATTACTTATTTTCAACTTTTTAGTTATCACGAGTGTGAAGTATTGATCGAAAGTAGCATCTGAAAGGATGAAGTATGTGTGAGCCGCTTACATACTTTTGCAATATTTTAATATTGTAAGTGCACAATATAAAATAAATAATCTGCGTTACTACCTATAATTTTACTATATGATTATTTAAAGCAAAAGCAAAAATATAGCTTTATTTTTGATCACAAAAGTATTATTAGTTTATATAGTAAACTTTCAAATTGTGATACTATAGGTGAAAACAAAAACAAATTATAGATTTGAAACTTGTATGAGTGGATTTCAAATCGTTTTATTCAAACACATATAATTAAACATTTTCCTATTTGATATAAATACTTACTTGCTTACTTACTGAACAAAAGTTATGTATATGGCTTTAAGTAGTGAATGAATTTAAATAAATGCCTGTTCCGCAGGAAAAATTTTAAGGTGGATATACATATGTGTAGACGAGTAATCGTTGTTGTAAGAACTGACTTGTTCGAAATAATTTTTTGATTAGATAAGAAATCGAAATATTAATATATACGGATATATAGTTTTACTAGTGTTAACTAATCTTTGCCTTGAAGTTAATGGAAGAAAGTTATCGCTTGCAATGTTAATTATTCATTCAAAATAAATCATTATATAAAAATATAAACGTTTCCTGAGGAGAATGTAACGGAATAAATACGCCTTCTTTTGTGTTCCATTCACAATCGTTTCACTAGCAAGTTTTGTAGCAACTTGCAACCTTTTTATAATATACTCAATTCCAACCGGTGAAGGTAAACAAATATAATAGATTTAATATTAAAATTAAATTAAATCAATGGCTAAACATCATCCAGATTTAATCTTTTGTCGTAAGCAACCTGGAGTTGGTAAGTTTTAAATTTTTTACGATTTTAAGTTTTGTAATGTTTATTTAAATATGTAGCTATCGGCCGATTGTGCGAAAAATGTGATGGCAAATGTGTTATTTGTGATTCCTATGTTCGACCATGCACATTAGTACGTATTTGCGATGAATGTAATTACGGATCTTATCAGGGGCGTTGTGTTATTTGTGGCGGACCAGGTGTTTCCGATGCTTACTATTGTAAAGAGTGCACAATACAGGAAAAAGACGTAAGTGTTCATACGTACATGATATTTAACATGCAATACAATAACAATTTTTATAGCGCGATGGTTGTCCCAAAATTGTAAATCTTGGAAGCTCCAAAACAGATCTGTTCTATGAAAGGAAAAAATATGGTTTTAAGCAAAAGTGTGTACCTACATCACATTTTTAAATTCTTCCTTCATTACTAACGTACTTTTTTATTCCTTATTTTCAGCTATTAGCATTGGATATTATATATTCCTACATATATTTTACACTTTAATCCACAAAATATATAAATTTAGCAAGCAGACATATAATATACCTCAAATCAAAGAGTAAAAATGTGAATTCATCTAAAATGGTTATTATTTTATTTTTTATTTGAAATGTATACAAGTATGATTAGAGTAATAGTTTATTTTAAGTTTAATAATTTTATGCTTGCACAGCTTCGTCACCACTCAATGAATACTGTAAACAAAGCTTATCGAATTCCGTTGACTTCTTTTCTAAATCGGCAACAAATTCACTTTTCGGATGAAATTGTTTCAATTGTTCCCAATAGCGAGCAATTGTTTCATGCGACTTTCCAGTCAAATGGGCGAGCACCATCATGTTGATTAGTGTATCGTAATCATTGTGTTTTTTAGTCAAAGCATCACGTAAAACAGCTTCCGCTTCTTCATACCGTTCTAAACCCAAATGGACGACTGCCTGGCCATTTAGAAGCAATGGTGTAGGATTGTGTTTTTCACAAAATTCTTGAAAAATATGGAATGCATCTTGCATTTGTTCGGTACCAAGGCTTAGTGCTATCCATGCTTGCGCCAGCTGTGTTAAGGTGGCATCATCTGAGATTTCTTGCATTTTAGCAACCAATTGCTTTGCCAAATCAATACGATTCAATCTCAATAAACATTGTACAGATAAAGCCATTGACTCGAGATTTGTTGAACCATGCAAAATTTTTAAGGCATTTTCAAATTGTCCATCATAACAATAGACAATTGCGGTGGCGATGTGCCAAATATTAGTTTCATCCTCTTCGCTAGCAACTTTATCAGTTAGCTTCTCAAGTATACTTTCAATTTTTGCAGGCTGTTCAAAGGCTTCATTCACATAACGTAATGCTAGCAAAGCAGTGTTATTATTCTCCTTTATATCGGTTGCAATGAGACGGCCAGAATCGATAGCCAAGTACGAGAGGTACATATAAGAGAGTAGCTCCGTAGTGGCAGTACCTTGTTCGGGAAGCACAAAGTTAATAGAGCCCATGAAATTTCCAATATAGTATTCATTTCGCGCGTAAAATAATGTAGAATTGGTGTCTTCTTCGTTTTGCACTGCTTTACTCATTGTGGTATTAATTGTTTTGAATATAAATGAAAATTTATTATTTTTCGGTGTTTAATATAATTTGGTCCCAAATGACGTGTAACAAAAAACAATGTCAATGTAGTGTCAAATCAAATTCGCTATTCACAATCACGGCACATTTTAATACAGGATGTATATTAATTTTATTTTGCAGTATATGCATATTCTTATATGTATTAAAACACTTATACAAAGTTAAGCACAATATGTTTTCAATCAATTAAATATAAAAAATTTAACCTAAGAGGATCTTTGTAATAACAATTAACGATATAATTCGCAATTTCCTCGGAAATTAGCTTATTCTAAATTCAATGAATTGTAATCTACATGTTTTTAGATAATTGTGAATGAAAACGGAAAGATCAGCGCAAAGATGATGAAAATGATGTTTACAGGATTGTAATATTCTGCAGAAGGAGTACAATTCATTTTCCCCGACAACCCCGTCTTTTGTAAACGGAACGGAAGTGGATTTATATCCGCCCAAAAATTATCAACTTGGGGTTTCCAAAGCCATCACAAATGACAACTTTTATTAAAACGCAGTTTCAAACGCCGCTTCTAAGCTCAACAGTAACAAATTTTACTATTATTCGGAATGATAACGTAAACAGTATAATATAAAGTAAATGTAGTAGAATATTTAAGACAAGATTTTAGTAAACATTTTTATAGTTCAATTTCTTTAATTTTACTTTATTGTTGCTTGCACTAGCTTTTAATTTGATTTAGTTCTTTATTCTGGAATTGTCTATTATACTTCGATCTCAGTTATTTACTACACTAAATTTTTTAATAAGTATGTATTTATCTCAGATCCTTTGACAGGCACATTTTCTATTATATCAAAATGATCATAGCCCTCAAATATTTTAAATTCGATTTCTAGACCAGTATCTCTCAATTTCTTTGCAAATGCAAGAGACTGTCCTTTAAATGTTTCACTGTCATTTTCCGCCACTAAAACGTGAATACGTAGTTTTATTTGTTTCGCTAACTCGATGAATTCTTCATCCAATTTCCAACAAATTGGTGAGAGTTCTTCGGCGCTTACTAAATCTAAGTTCAATATGTTCGCCGGGTTAACGCTTGGCAAATTCCATAATTCACGTAAGTCAAAAACGCCACTGATTAAGAAAAACGACACCGTATTGTCAGCAAATGGTAATTTTAGTAAGCTGCTATTAAACAATAGCGTGATCATGTAGGCACCGGCTGAATGACCACTTATTGATATTTTACTGAAAAAAAATATAACAAGTTATAAGTGAAAAAAAGATGAGCAAATTTTTGATTATTAGATACCTGGCTTTTGTTTCGCTTGCATATGCGTATAACCATTCAAAGAAGTGTTTTAATTGTTCGTTAAGTGTGGCGAGTGACACGGATGGGCATAAATTATAATCAGCTGCAATTACACGAAAGCCTCGTTCCACTAAAGGTTCTACGAAAGAACCAGAAGTACTTCTATCCAATTCTTGCCAGTAGCCACCGTGTATATAAACGAAAATAGGCGTGCCTGTGTTCATAAAAATATGTATACATACATATATGAAAAATAAGATTAATACAATTTATATATACTTTCTTCGTATCATACCATTTTCCGTATCCTTATAATATATGTCTACAATTTGGTTATCCACTGTATTTATATTGTGTTTAAAGCTCTTTCCATAAGAAACATCGCGACGTACTTTATATTTTGCGCGTGCCTCTTCAGTTTCTAAAATAAAAATTTTTACTCTATATGGATTATAAGTATATACTAAAAGCACCCACGTTTCGTTGTAACCTTTAAAAAATGCTCGGTTACTGCTTTATCAGGCTCCGCGGCTTCTAAAAAACGCTTTGAATTCTTTGTGGGTGAATATTCCTTATTCAAATCAATTTCGTTTCCCTCAGCACCAACATTTATTGCATACATTTCTAATTGTTACACCAGCTGCTGTCACTACCTAATAATGCTCTTAAAACTTCTGAAATCTTTAATGAAGCCTTATCAATCTAAGCATATACATATGTATGTATGCATATGTGTAGATTCACAGATCACTGACACAAATCTCAAGAGCGATAGAGTGCATGTTTGGTGCAAATTTACTACATACACATAGTTGTAGTCTAAGCTTATATACACATACATATCAACACCTAAAATTCAAAATAACGTAACATCACTTTTTATAAGTTTACAAGTGAAGTAAAAACGATATAATAGAAACCACTCATTTTGAAGCAAAATGTGTGTTTTGGTTATAAAGTGGTTAGTTATTGGATATATTGAACAGCGGAAGCATAAAAGTTTATGATACATATACATATGTTATATGATGTAGTAAAACGTAAAACTGATATATATGATGATACGTTGTTTTGCATTTTAAGTGACGATATGTAGGTTCTTTGCCAGACAGACACAAATCTCAAGAACGATAGAATGCATGTATGGTGCAGATTTACTACGTACACATAGTTCATGCGGCCACATACATACATACATATGTATGTATATTTTTCTTATCATACCGGTTTTTGCATTATCTATTAAAATTTTGCGACAATTTTTTTTTATACCCTAGATAGGGTATACAGTGAAAGTTGCTATACATATGTATGTATGTAGGTATTTATGTTGAAATGTGATTAGCTGAGTCGATTTAGCCGTTTTTTCTGTATTTATGCAAGCTAGCCCTCATTTTTCTAGATATTGAACTGAAATTTGCACTCATCGTTTCCTCACCAAGAAGTCGATCGTTGCCGAAACCGCCAATATCAGACCACTATATGATATATGTAGCTACAAAACAAACTGACTGCTCAAAATTAGGTGCTCGTAGGGAAAAATTTTTTATTTGACTATACATACATATATCTTCGAGAAATTTTGCACAGGTTATTGTCCTTTGCAACACTACAAATTGTACAGCTCGGACCACTATGGATGGACGTTTTTTTTTGATTCGCTTTTATTATATGTACGTTTTAAGAAATGCACCTGTCAATGCTCTTATAGGTGCAAATAATTTAAATTTGCTATTGCAAATAAAACAATTTAAATATTTATATTGTATATATAAATTCTTAAAATTTATTGCCGTTTAGTGAAATAATTACGCATACGATCAAATGTGCTTAGGCCTAAAGAGATTTTAAAAAATATATGCATTCTGATATACATATTAATTATAACTAATATATGTTAGACACATTAAAGTATATAGTAGATTATGTTAGACGTACAAATAATTTGTAGTTATATTTAGACATAGAGAACACATTTACTTAACACTTGTACGCTCTGCACCTGCATTCTCACTGCATATTATTTTAATGTTTTTGTTCTTTCTTTTAATTTATGATTAATTACTTAAATTTCTACGTTAATTTACAATTTACAGTTAAATGATACATTTTTTTTTATTGTTATGATAGTATAGACTTAACTGCCAAATTTTTGCCAAAATTAATTTTTTAGTTAAATTTTTAGTGCCTACGCGCAATATAAATATGGATGTGTCAAATGTCAACTAGCAAAGTGTTAAAACAGGGTATTCCTTTTACATATTTGTAAATGTCGAAAACATAACCACATCGCACATGATCGCTACTATATTACTATGAAAAAGTATAATAGGATATCAAATGCAAAATTGAGTACGTTTGAAATCTGTAAAAATATATTTTTTTTGCTCAGGCCTATCACGAAAATAGCTTAATTAATTGAAGTAAATAAATATGTCACGATTTCTTTATATAAAAAATTGTTTAACAAAAGTATACGTATGTATGTATATGTGTGATCCTAATGTCTATTTACAACCTACATATATAAGTATAGGGCTCCGCGATTCGTAAGAGATATTTAGCAACTTTCGCACAAAAGAAAACAATTCGAGTTGCAAGAAAGGTATATTGCAGGTATGGCAAAGTACATATTCAAATGAATTAATAAAAGTTGAATAACTAGAATTAATTAGATAGCAAGTTTTTAGAGTTAGGTTTAGTTTAAGTTGTTCTTAAAAATTTTACATTATTGTACAAATCGGCTAAGTTAGATTTCTACATGAGAGTAGCGCTGTAAACTATTTGGTTTGTAAATTAAATACATTAATTTCACCTTAATGTAGCTATGCTACTATGCCCTCTATATACACACACAATATATTTAGTAGCTTTTGTGCAGTCAACTTAAGTAAGTTGTTGCAACGCTTTCAGCCATAACTACGATTCCTCATCGGAAATTACTATTTCTGCCACTGTGCGTTGTCGTTTTACTTCTTTCACTGTCGTATTTTGGGTTTGCATTTTGGCCTGTACCGTAGTGCGATTTGTCTCTTTTCTAACTATACTACTGTCTTCACTATCCATAATATTTACATTTTTTAAGCTTGAAACGGAAACAATTTTTATAGTTGCTGCTTGTGCTATTGCTGTAGGATTAGTGGCGTTGCTTTGTGTGACACCAAGCTTTGTACGCCCATTTGCTATGGCTATCGTCGTTTGTCTGCCATCAATGTCCTTTGTTGCCATAGTTGACTTTATCGTGGCCTTTTGTTGATCGTTGGCTAATGGATCTGCAGTCTTTTGTCTCACCAAATTGTTATTTACAGTATAATTTTTTTGCATTGCTGTGCTGCTTTCTTTGTCAGTTTTTGCAACTGTGACAGCTTTTTGTGTGTTCACCAAATCTGCTTTAGCTAAAGTTTTTGTTTTTGTGCTCGCCGAATTATCAGTTGGTGAAGGTTCCTTTAAAGTTTTGTTAGCTGGTGCTTTAGAATCTTCCTCAACTGGTTCTTTCGCTTCTTCTGTGGAACTGTTTATAACAATTTCAATATCTGATTCAACGTCTGACAGTATACCATTAGCTAGTTTCTCTACATCGGCCTCTAAATCACTACCATTCACTTGTTCTTCATCGTCCTCCTCATCTTCATCATCATCATCGTCATCGTCTTCATCATCAGTATCTAATGTGTCATCGTTGTCTTTTTTCGCACTTTCGTTTTTGTGTTTGCTTTTCCGTAACGCAGCAATTTTCGCCGCATTGGCACTGGTGCTAGCAACGGCATCGTCATCCTCAGCCTTATCTTCATTCGTTAAGACCTTCGCAACTTTTGCCTGACGGGCTTCCTTTAATTCCTCCTTGATCATATCTTGTTCGCGCGCATATCTTTACATATATAAAAAAATACATAATTTATGATAAACTTTGAGGTTATTGTATAGAAAAATGCAATATTCAACTTACTTTTCAATCACGTCACTAATGCGTGTGCGTTTCTTTTGATTCTCACTTAGTTTTGCTTGCAGTGATGCATCAATGGTGGCCGGATCCTTTTCGTGTGCTGTAAAATGTGTTACGGTCTCATAGAGATCAGTTTTACGACGCGACTGCAACAACTTTCCAACCTTTACAAAGGCATCATGCGCTTTACGAAAAAAAAATTAAGAATAATAAAAAAAAACGTTATTTTATTTTCCCACTTTTTAAAGTAATTAATAAACAATAACACAAGTATTACACGGCTTACGGCTGCAACACCGACGGGCACTCACCGATGCGCTTCATTTCGAAATTTGCCAAAGCATAATCATACTGCCGATTGCAGTGCTCGAGCATACGAAGCACGTCGAAATAGTCAGGAAACTCCTTCGTGCGATTTATGTACGCCTGCAATGTCTTATTGAACTGCGTGTACGTTGTGCCATTAAAATGTATGGGCTTTTTTACCAAACGATGTGCATTCTTGCTCTCACCGGTAAGATCACAAATTTTCTCGTATATCTAGAGATTACAAATAAACCAAAAATAGTATATAATATAATAACCATCATAAATAAAATTTAAAAAAATCATGAAAGAACTTCTTTTTGTTCGGTCAGTTTGTATTGCATCTAAGTATATGCTTTAGTGATGCCTTATACAATAAACATGTAAAATTTCATTGAGATACCTTCTCAAATAAAAAGTTTTCCACACAAGGACTTGAGCTTGATTGGTCAGTTTGTATAGTAGTTATATGCTATAGTTGTCCGATCAGAAAATTTTGTTCAAGGATTGTAGCGCTGTCTTAAATAATAATCTATGAAACTTTTTGTGAAAATATATTTACAAATATAAAAATTTGCCATACAGTTATAACGGGTGATTTTTTTGAGGTTAGGATTTTCATGCATTAGTATTTGACAGATCACGTGGGATTTCAGACATGGTGTCAAAGAGAAAGATGCTCAGTATGCTTTGACATTTCATCATGAATAGACTTACTAACGAGCAACGCTTGCAAATCATTGAATTTTATTACCAAAATCAGTGTTCGGTTCGAAATGTGTTTCGCGCGCGTGTTTTGTTCAGCGATGAGGCTCATTTCTGGTTGAATGGCTACGTAAATAAGCAAAATTGCCGCATTTGGGGTGAAGAGCAACCAGAAGCCGTTCAAGAACTGCCCATGCATCCCGAAAAATGCACTGTTTGGTGTGGTTTGTACGCTGGTGGAATCATTGGACCGTATTTTTTTCAAAGATGCTGTTGGACGCAACGTTACGGTGAATGGCGATCGCTATCGTTCGATGCTAACAAACTTTTTGTTGCCAAAAATGGAAGAACTGAACTTGGTTGACATGTGGTTTCAACAAGATGGCGCTACATGCCACACAGCTCGCGATTCTATGGCCATTTTGAGGGAAAAACTTCGGACAACAATTCATCTCAAGAAATGGACCCGTAAGTTGGCCACCAAGATCATGCGATTTAACGCCTTTAGACTATTTTTTGTGGGGCTACGTCAAGTCTAAAGTCTACAGAAATAAGCCAGCAACTATTCCAGCTTTGGAAGACAACATTTCCGAAGAAATTCGGGCTATTCCGGCCGAAATGCTCGAAAAAGTTGCCCAAAATTGGACTTTCCGAATGGACCACCTAAGACGCAGCCGCGGTCAACATTTAAATGAAATTATCTTCAAAAAGTAAATGTCATGAACCAATCTAACGTTTCAAATAAAGAACCGATGAGATTTTGCAAATTTTATGCGTTTTTTTTTTTAAAAAAGTTATCAAGCTCTTAAAAAGTCACCCTACTTGAGTTTAAGTTATGAGTTTTAATGGCAGTTACACCCTGTAGCAGTCCGACATATGAGCAGCTGTTTGGGCAGTATTTGTGCTAATTTCAGAACGATATCTCAAAAACTAAAGGACTACTTCGTACATATGCAAACAGATAGACAGACGCACATGATCAAATCGACTCATCTTATTACGCTAATCATTTATATATACTAAACTTAGGTGTAACAAACTTAGTGGCAAAAAGTTAACAAATTCTGCCTAGCAAAGCATTGTACTTCATACCTGACATGCGCGTTTTTTGAAACGCTCCACTTGCAGATAACTGGAGTCTTCTTCATCCCAATCCACTTCAGCAGACTCTAATACCTCAATTCGCTTTGTTAGTATATACAAAGCTTTATTCAACTTCTTGATCTGTTCATCGGTATGTTTATTGCCAGTACTGCTAATGTCTTCAACAGGTGGTCCATTGTCCTCGCCGCCAACAGCAGTGTCTTTTTCTTTATCCTTCTCACCACTTGGACTATCACTTTTCTCTTCGTCTTTTACCGACACCGGCAGTAGTGTTTCCTTATTCTTACTACGTACTTTTAATTCATCAACTATTGTCTTTAGGTGTAAGTACACTAAATCCGGTTCATTTTGTATATTTGTTATCACCGTACGCAAATTCTTGCCAAAGCCTTTAGAACGCACGAAATCGGGATGCACGTTATAATAATATTTGATTAATTTCGTTTTGACAAGCTTTTCCATATCCGCCGACGTATCCGCCTCGCGACACACCTTCAACAACTCCTCATAATCACTGGTGAGCGGCAGTCGCTCTTCAGTCGTTTTGCCACTTTTTTCATTAGCAAGCGGAGTTGTACATTTAGCAGGTTGTTGTTGTATTTTAGCATCACCGTTGGTAATTGAAGTGTTGGACTTATTTTTCACCGATCTTGTTTGCGTTGGTGATATTGTTGGTGAAATTGTAATAATTTCATTGCGACGCGAAGTGTTTGTCTTTTCAGGTGATTCTGTTAAGTCTATTTTTAGTGGCAAAGTAGATTTAATAAAAGTGGATTTTGTTGTTGTATCTGGTGCTTTCGAAGTTTTTAATAATTGCGTCTTTGGCGCATTTTTAACTGGTTCCACAGACGTCTTCGATGTGGGCGGTTGCGTTTTAGTATTGCTGGTATTGGGCAATAGTTCTACTACTAAATCATCATCTTTAAAATTTTTAGCGGTTGTAGTTGGTGCAGCGGCGCGTTTTAGCCATGCTTCGTCGTTTTTACGTAATAATGTTGTCGGCTTAACACGACGAACACCTCCTGCTGGTGCATTTGTAGAAGCCGGTGTTGTTATAATTGAGGTTGAAGCTGTAGTCATGCCCAGCGTTACTAGCGAAGTGGCCGGTGTGATTGCTATTGGAACTATAGGTGCTGCCGAAGTTTTGACTTTTGGTGGATAATTTAACAAACTATTGCTGGTTGTTTTATTAATCGTTGGACTCATTTGTGTGGCAAGACTATTTACATATGCGATGCGTGGTCCGGAACATGATTGTTGCAACGCGACTGGTGTGGCTAATAAACTCGCTGCGGATGCCGAAGCTATTGATGTCGTTGTTAGATTTACACTAACAACATTGTTATTGCTATTTTTTGGTGGTAGCATAATTTTAAAGTTATTATTAATATTTTTATTGCTATTGCTAGTATTGCTACTGTTGTTCGTATTGTTGTTGATGTTTGTATTAATGCTGCTGGTCAATTGTGTGCGTGCCGCTGTAACCGATGTGGACGGCGGCAAACTACAAGTTGTATGCATCAATTTTGGACTGAACAACTGATTGTCACTGAACGTTGTAGCCGCACTATGTGGTGGGGTGGCTAGCAATTGAAGCGGTGGTGTGGCGCCAGCTGCCATTGACTGCACGGATGAGATTAATGGCATCAGCGTAGTATTTGATGTGGAAGTTGTTGTAATATTGCTAGGACTGATCGTAGCGGGTGGCGTACTTATTTTTCGCACTTGTGAATCAAGTTTCAGCGTGTGCTGTGGTTTTTGTAGTTGCTGCTGCTGCAATTTTGGCGGATTATGCTGTTGCTGTTTTGATTTCTGCAACTTGGGTGGCTGTGCTTGTTGTTGAGGTGGCATTTGCAGTTGTTGGGTAGGTGACGATGTTGTCGATAAGCGCTTACGTAACACAGACGGTGATGGCTGTAGTTGTGGTAATTGTGATAAATGTGGTAATTGTTGTTGTTGCTGCTGCTGTTTGTTTGCGACTGGTTGTTGTTGCGGATGTTGTTTTGTGTTCAGCGTTTGTGTTAAATGTCTTGGTGGCGTGGGTGTTTGTCTTTCCTTCAAACTGGTTATCGCAGTATTTGCATTAATTTTTAAAAGACTTGTCGCAGCAGTCTTTGACAAAATTAATTTACTGGTTGCAGCTACTGTTTCCGCCGAAATTTTTGCTGCTGTCTCAGTAATATTTGACACGGTAATTCGGCCAACAGCATTGCTGTTATCAACAGGACTGCGTCGTGTGATTGTTATGCCACTGGGTATTGGACGTGGTTTTGTTTTTTTATGTTTTAGTTGATTTGTTGTCACATTTGCAGAACATTTTGTGGCCGTTCCCTTTATGGGTGTTATCGTGGCTGGAATTGATGGAGCAATAAACGCTTTCTTTGTTGGCACCTAAGAGAAAAAAATGTTATTAAATAATCATCAGAAAAATCCACAGCATAAAAATATAAACATGTATGAAAAATTTGGGCAAATTCCTAACTTTACTAATGACAGTCGAAAACTTTAATTTTTAAATTGAAATTAATTATATTATTAATTAATTTTATTGATTCTAAAATACCCGTTTAAGATATTAACAACATGTCTTTGGTAAACGCAATTTAAATTACATGCATATGTACATATATGTAGATATATTGCTTTACACCACCCAGTTGTCTCAAAGTACTTCTTCCTTTGCTATTCGCCCACTTACAACCAAAAACATCAAAAATAAAAGGCGGGAAAATTTAAAGTGGAGACTTGTCGTGGAGCAAAACAAAACATCGCATCGGTAGCGTAAACACTACCTACCGACTGCGCAGTCGGTGTTGATTGATAAAATAGAGGCGCCAAAGTTAACTGCAGTAGCAGAACGAATGTAAACATACCATCATGTGCTTCACAACAGAAAAACTTGTACACGTTATAAATAATAAATTTTGAGCATTGCTGTACATAACTTCGATTGTTGTAGAGGTTTGCAGGTATGAATTGCGCTTTAATTTATTTTTGTTTTTATATGAATATAAAAAGCGTGATGAGTTATAATTAATCATATATACATATGCCACCGAGTTTAATATAATAAACGATGAGAAAAGACAAAGCTGATATAATTCTGATATTTCGTTCTTACTAATTATAAAAGCAATAAAATATGCATTCTACTTGTATTGCACATCATATCTGCAATATTGTTAGAAGATAACTGCACAATTTGATACATCACACGTCATTTTGGTATATGTATGTATGTAATTTAATATTGAAATAAGGAGTGGATATAATTTTAAAACTTTAATTCCCATACATTTATGTGAATGTACAAGTTGAAAATAATAAACAACCACAAATATGTAAACAAACATTTGTCAACTGTTTGTCATCTTTCATTGAATTCGCCGCGTTTGCGTGAACCTCACAACTAAACACACAATTTACGAAGTCATGTGCAACCCTGACATACCATTACCACTATACTACCGCGAAAGACAACGACTACTCCCATTAATCTAACACCACTTTCAAGAAATTTAACTATTTGCTGGCGCGTATTGGCGATCTGTGTATGTATATGTGTATTTGACTGGTTCGCCTATTTCAGTAATGTTCTTCGTTCGCTCAACTATTCATCATCATCGTTCCGATTGTTGGTATTCGCATGCAATCGGGGAAACTGAAGTCTCCAATATGAACTTCGCTACTACACCTTGTAGAGTTTAATATACCTTTAAATTGAGCAAGTATAAACCTTACGCACACATAAACATATCTCTATTTAATAAACACTTGTAATATGCCCTGCTGACCATTATTTCTGCAAGCGAATTATACTGAGCACAATGCACGTCAACGACGCCGACTACTATTGACTGTAGTTGCGCTTATTAGCCATACAATTATAGCGCCAACTCAAAATACACACAGAAAAATATGCCATCGATAGCATAGATCTAACACAAACCGACAGACAACTCGTCAAATAATTGGCCTTACCGAATACAAATTAAAAATGTATTCATAGGTTCACAGTTTGTCAGTATAATACTCGTACTACTTTTATCGCCCTCTTTTTTATTTACACTCAATTGCCATTTTACCTCATCTTCGTCCGAGGAATCCAATACAATCACAGAACTCATTTTTTCACTGCGAATATTCCTCTTTTTCACATGAGGCTGCCTGTTAATCGCCCCTACACTTCTTTCTATATCAAAGTTTACAGCGCGCAAAATTACTCAAATTTGGTACTTCACAACCACGCGTAATTAAACAATAAATATGTCTACGTGATGTACTGGTTGTTTTACACAAAAAAAAAAACAAATAAATTAATGGCCCGGCGCACTATAATAGCACTGCAAGTTGAGAATATCCACATTCGACGGCGAATAATTGACTACTTGTGCAATAATTCATATGTCGCAAGTTAAATGTGATTTTCGCCGTGCTGCCTTCTATTGTATTGTGGTCGTTTTGTTTTCTTCTTGATTTTTTCCCGAAGAAAATGAACAAAATTCGATGTTTTCGATTGGAATAACACATTTTGTGACATTTTGGTGTTGTTGTTCGCCGCAACTGTAACAGATATTCGCCGTCAAATGAGAGTCAATTGAGCCCGCGAAACACCTCTCTGAGGAATATCTGAATAAAAGCGAATTGTACGCATGGCGAATATGGGTGGTTGGCGTATTTACTACTTGAAAGGTGTGAGGCAGAATTGTGTGACATTTGAAATTTAAAAGACATTTCGAAGAGTATACATGGTTGCGTTTAACTATTATTACATACTGCTTCATTTTATAAATAAGTACGGAAAACTAAAATCTTTATTGTTTTTGCACAACAACAAATTAAATTAATTTCATTAAAGTTTCACAAACTTCAAGACATTTTTTCTGCTGTTGAATATGAAAAATGCTTGCAACCGAAATTGGAATTTTTATTGAAGAAAATGTTTTTTAAGCATTGAAATTCTTGTCGAATTATATTTCAACCCAAAATACATAGTAGCTATCGAAACAACTACATACATACATATATACATTTAGTTGAGCTGATCGGAGTGTTGAGTTTTATTTCCGCAAGATTAGTAAATTATAGCACTTATTCTTCATCACCATGTGGAAAATACAATTATTTATTTATTGTGGTGTTTGCATTTGGTTTCTGGCAATTTTTACCATTTTTCCCAAGAAACCAAATATGAGGGAGGCGTTGTTTAAACAGAGACAAACTGTGAAAAAAGAAATTAATTCCTTACCTTCATTCAATCAGTCAATTTCAGTTGGCAGCAAAGATCCAATCCGCAATGTGATTGTCACAAAGTGGTTATCGGGTTCCAGCCGTCTTGTCAAATATTTCCATCGTGCTCCGGGATACTATCAACATTTCTCACCATTATATAATTCAAAATATCAAATTATACGTTCAACATCAGAAATAGCAGACGCATTGAAATCTTTAAAGCAATTATTATTATGTGATTACAACAACACTGATTTGCTTTTAAAGATGGCTAAAAAACATTTTACGTTCTATTCGCTTTACGGGCATCAGCGGAAGCTGTGCAGACAATATCCCTTGCATTGCTGGAACAAAGATTTCCTGGCAGAAGTATGCAAAATGTATCCGTTTTTAACAATGGTTGTGTATAAGATGCTGCTAAAAGATATTGGACAAATGTTAAATGATAAAAGGTAAGCA
This sequence comes from Bactrocera dorsalis, assembly GCF_023373825.1. NCBI lineage: Eukaryota > Metazoa > Arthropoda > Insecta > Diptera > Tephritidae > Bactrocera > Bactrocera dorsalis. The sequence continues at coordinate 8,449,081 of NC_064303.1, forward strand.
ATTTATTATTTAACCCATTACTTTGACTTTAATAATATATGAAGTTTGCATTCAATTATATTGAATTCAAAAATAATTTATTTCGATTACCTCTAATTTATTGCGGTTTTCGCTGAATATAACTTCACATAACATTCACTGTTGTTGTCGTTTATTATTACATTATTATTATATTTGATTTTACTTTAATATCAAACTTTATAAACGTTCCATTACGAAATAAAAATGAAAATTCCCAATCAGATTAATGCAACACTGTGCTCTACTCGAAACGGAAGACCTACCACATCTTTTAAATTTTTAAAACCATATAAAAATCAGCTAAAAAATTATGAATTTGCTTTCTATAAAAATTAAAAAATATTCCTACAGAAAGTATGTACTATATAAAACAATTAAACTAATTACTAGCGCTCCTTAAGTTAAGCCTTACATAGCATTATTTTTGAGATCAAATTTAATATACTTAACATCTGGTAGCCTTTTACTCTGTTTACATTTGACAGCTGTCTGGGATATAAATAAAGGGAAAAGAAAATGTAAAAAGCTAACATAATGAAGAAGCCGAATGGAGTTCTTCTTGTTATTGGTTTGCTCTTGAGTCGAATAGTTTAATATCACGGAGTTTTATGTAGGACGATAAATTAGAAAAGTGTTTAAATTTCCTTGGGTTTACACATATATAGTGTGTGTGATGTTGGAATAATATTTTGAAATTAAATTTTAAGGATGCCGCTCACCTACGGATGAAGTGAAAACGGGGATAAGATTTATGTTTAATGTGTAAACGCAATAATTTATTAAGTATCATTATCCGAAGTGTTGTTGTATTTACATTAGTACGTGTGTGTGAAAGTTGTTAGGCACTTGAAAAATTTATATAAATATTTGAACAGGAAATATGCATGAATACTTTGCATATCCATTGATTACATATATATATGTATACGAAAAAAGTAATTATTAATTTGCGTTAAAAAGGTGAATTTTGTAATAGTAAGAAGTGTTTGCTGTTGAATAACGGTGTACAGTATTTTAAGTTTCGTGTGCATGCATTACTAAGATTACGCGTCGAGCTTTGTGCCTTTGGAAGTCGAATGTCCAAAACAGATTCAACAACTATTTCATTGCTTACTGGAGCATCTGTGGATAGCGTCAGCAGGACACGCGCTCAGCAACGCATCAGCCTAACAACAAAACGACGAAAAATGTCACGTCGCGCTAATCTGATAGGCATTTGTGGCGTTAGCAGTCTGTGCATATTATTGCTGATAGCGACAACCCAACATCGACCTGCCTCTATGACCATATCTAACGGAATGTCCGTTGGCGTTGGTGACATATCAGGCATACAGACCGGTTATGTCGATCGGCATCATGTGGGCACTGCGAGCGTAGCATATAATATGACTGCTACAATAGCGGATGTCCTGGCGGCGCAACGCTCGAAGATTCTAACCGAAATGGAAAACTTCGAATATCCACAAGGACGTTTTGGTGTCGATGCTGAAAAATTATCTGATATGACACCTGAAACAAATGGTACACCCGTACGTAGTGTTATCATCACAACTTGGCGTTCGGGCTCAACATTCTTGGGAGACATATTGAATGCCATGCCTGGCAATTTTTATCATTATGAACCGCTATTATCATTTGGTATTAATCAAGTACGCGATCCCTCGGAGGGCAGCGAAGCGTTACATATGTTACGGCATTTGCTTCATTGTAACTACACAGATATGCAGGAGTATCTTGAATATGGTAAAGAACATTCATATCTGTTCGAACATAATGAACGTTTATGGAGTGTGTGCAAAGAGTTTCCCCACTATTGTTGGCGACCGAAATTTCTCTCACCCACATGTAAACTTTTTCCCATGCAGAGCATGAAAGTGGTGCGTTTACGATTATCATTGGCGAAGGCATTACTTGATGACAAAAGGTAAGTGATTAATTAATTTTACTCTTTACAAAATATTCATAGAAAATTATATGGGTTGTTGAAATAATCCAATTTTAATACTCCAAAGCGTTCTAAGTTATATTTTTTTATAAATATTTTATCGTATTTAAAAGAAGGTAATAAATGTTAGTATAAATGATAAACAAATAATGCTGACACATACATTTAAGCATAAAAATAAATTAACTATTGGCGGGTAGCAATTTAATCGATAAATTAATCTGGTTTTTCGCTCCAAATTGCATTCCAATATGCGTCCACGAGTGTTGTGTAGATCCTCAATTGCCTCACCGCACACTCTTCCACAATTCTGTTTTGTAAACCAAAGTGTCAGCAAAGTTCTTTGCAGAAAGAAAGTAAGAAAAGAAATGAACATTCATAAAAAAACGTTTGCGGCCCGTCACAATGAGGCAATGAAACGTAACAGTAAAAAAGTAGAGCAAATATTGTGAGACACTGAGACACCTAACTAACACAATGACGTTGGTAGTTAGTTGGTAACGTTAGTGGACACTCAAGTGGGCCACCGGCGTTGACAGCAGCCAAGCAGTCTATTATTAACAAAAATATGACTACTACAACAGACTCGATAGTACTTCTGTACAAAAAGAAGCTCATATAAGACAATTTCCTTCTTGTGCAAGTGGATGCAGATTTATACCACGAAATAAACTTAATGGTTAGTCTTTTGTTAATTTTAAAGATATTTGCCCATATTGCTGTGCAATCTTTTTAAGAGGACGCTATATTAAGTGGACATCTGCATTAACCGTGCACATTAGTCGGTTCCAAATTTTTTTGATCTTTTTTAAAACAATGTATTAAGCGTGAAACTCGATTAACCATGTAGAAAGTCTGGTCCTGCCAGTGTCCGCTCATGGAAAATTTCACTGTGTTTGGTTTGTTGGGGATCTTGGAATTAAGTACGCGTTAAACCCGGCTTCACACCATTTCCCAGTTATTTTAACTATAACATATATTATATTTTACTTCAAATACAAAATGTTGCAGGTGCTATGTCTTCTAATTGGACATATGTACTTTGTACTTAAGTGTTTCCTCACAGACGGGTCAGAAGACTTAGCGAAAAGAAAACGGGTGCAAATAGCATACTAGAAGAGCACTGTTCGCGAGGTATTGAATATTCTTATTGGGTTGCACCAATGTTTCAAGTTCTTATGTACAAATGTCTGTATGGTTGTAAAGGTATTGTCATTTACACATTCCTACAGTAACGGCACTTACTGTAATAACTCACCACTAGAGTAGGTTCTTAAATTACAAATGCGGTTTTGCTTGGTTGGTTAGTTGGATTGCTCGTTTGTTAGACACCACCTTAGAGCCGCCCGAGTTATGCATAAATATACGCAAAACACGAATATACGTATAACTGGACATACACATACCATATGTACATATTATTAAAGGTGTTTAGTGACCCGATTTGTTTTGCTCTGTGAAACTAAAGCAAAAACAATACGTAATAAGGTGCAAAATAATATTAGAGTGAAAATTAACTCTTTCAAATGTCGCTACATGCATACATACATTTTCATATTCTTATAAGTATTTATATATGTATGTATGTAAAAGTTAAAAAAGGGAAATACATTTTTCGTTCTTGTACGAGTATTATATAAATGGTGCTGATTTTATGGAATACGTTCCAATTTTAAAATACCAGAACCAATCAGTCGTCAGGTGTGACCCAATTCCGTTTTCCGCTATAAAAATAACAACGACCCAACTATGTTTACGTAACAGTTGGGTAACGTTGTAACCGGAACGGATGCGGATTTATAATATTTCCGGTAACGACTGTCACTTCAGCAAAATTTTCCAGAATTATTAGCGAAAAATTCTTATATGTATGTACCACTATAGGTTCACACAGCTAGAACAAATGGAATTTTCTAAAAATTGTTGGTCTTCGTGTACTTTTGACATGAAAATGGTTTTTTTTTTTAAATCCAATTTCTGTTCCAGGAAGTTTATAAACATATGTATATAAGATCGCTATCACGACAAATAGGTAGTTGGAAGAAGTCTGCTAGTAGTAAGATAGTTAAATTAACATATAAAATAGAATTTTTAGTTAGGGTAATAATAAATTAAAATAAATTTCAAATTTCTAATCTCAAATACCAGATCGAAAATTTAAAAATAATTTTTTAATACCAAAAATCAGATTAAAAATTAAAAGATAAATTTAAATTTTTTTTAAATTAAAAAATAAAATTTTTATCCTCAATACCGGCCTGAAAAAATTTTTAATCCCAAGTATACATACGAGGTAAGCAAAAAAAAAAAAAATAATTTACTTTAAAATATTAAGTTTTTTATCTTAATGAATATTTTGTTGTTTTTATTTTTGTGTAGAAACAAATTTGCCACTAATGTTTTAAAAAATAATTAAATAAACATTTGTATTAAAACAACAATTTTTAATCAAGCGTACCGCATTAAAAAATAAAAATTGTAGTCTCACGTACATACATACATACATTTTATATATGTACAATGTATGCAAATGTATAATTAGGAATTAAAAAATAATAATTTGTTTTAGAATTAAATTTTTCTCGCGTTTGCGTACTTCACTCAAATCTAAATATAATATTCTGAATTTTCAATTTTTAATCGCAAACATTTCGGAGTAAAAAATAAAAATCTAATTTTTAAAACAAATTTTTTTATTAAAGAATTTGCAACCCTGGTGTGAGATAAATAAATCTTTCCATTTTATTCTTTTTCATTCCTGCTTTTAATTTCAAATTTTTTTTTATTATTAGATTAAAAAATTATTTATTCAAATTTAATTCAGATTTTGAGGTTAAAAATAAAATTTAACATTTGTATATCGTATATGGGGATTAAAAAAAATAAATTTTCAATTTCGATTTTGGGGTTAAAAATACAATTTTTAAATTTTTAAATTCAAATTGTTTTAATTAAAAAATTTGCGTAGTTGTCTGTAATATGGAAACCTTGCAAATTTTCAAATTTTAATCAGTATTTTCGAATTAAAAAAAATTCTTTTAATTACAATTAATATTTTAATTAAAAATTCGCAGCATTGATTATCCATAATATGGGCGAGTAGTCGAATTGTTTGGAAAGTAAAGCGAGAGAAATTTTTTTGCTATCTTCTTCAAAACACAAGCTACTTTCTGTTTCAACTACGTTGTAAAAAACCCCAACTAGTGATGCGGATATAAAACTCGAATCCGAATCAAAATTGAATGCGCAGACGTTTAACTTAATTAAATTACATCTCATATACTTTGTTAGTATGTCCTTACAAGGTTTTACCAAAACAATTGCCACATTCTTATTCATATACATACATACATATGTATGTGCATACATATGGAACACTTGCATACATACATATATAGTTATGTTTATATTGCGATAACAAAAAAATCAGTAAGGAAGAGAATTTGAAAAATCAATATGACTTCTTTGTTGAAAAACAAATTTGGACTGTTCGGTTATGTAACCATTTATACAAGCAAATATTACGTACTTGTACCTTTATGTACGTATGTAAGTATGTGAATGCGTGTGGTTAAATAATTTTGGAGGCACGTTTATTATTTCCTGTAAATTTGCATATACTAAATATATATTCTTATATGTTAATATATTTTCATGCAAATATGTACTTCACATACATATGTATGTATGTACATATTAAAGAGGGTAGATTTTTTATTAAAAAATTGGTTTTCCGGGAAATGGTCTATGGATCATTCTGAACAACTTTGCCTAAGAGACTATTGGTCTAAAACCGGTTTCGGGTTTTTGAGGCGACTTAAAAAATCTGAACTATCGGTTATATGGGAGATAAAATGTGATATAGTTGACCTATCTGGCTGATTTCGACAAGTGATCAATAAAATATTAAAATGCTCTCATGTATAAAATTTCATTTGGATATCTCAAAAACTAATGAAGGTTTTTTTTATTATAAAAAATTGCTCAGAATGATCTGTAGAACATTTCATGCATACGCGATTTGTCCGTCTGTTTCGGTTCCTTGTTGTTGTAGCGACAGAATTCTGCCGAGTTGACAGTCCTTGTCCGGATAAAAAATTCGGGTCCATTCCGTTTACGTAAATCTGACTGTCGTGGGAACGGTTTGGATCTCTGTAAATCGATCCGCTCTAATGTATGTACAGATATACTTATTAACTTCTTTATGCTATAGTCTATAAATAGTTTTATTATATGCTACTGCTATACGATGAAATAAATCTCGGTATGTTTACTTGTTATATTGAATCCCGTTTTCAGAAGTTAATACACACATATTAAGTTATATGCATAAGAACGTGCACGCCAAAGCGGATATCATACCTTTTTAATTATAAGCATGTACACTATTGAACATGGCTTAACTTGCATAAATTTGTTTATTAATATTTAATTACCTGAATTTTCTTCAATTAATAACTGCAAAGCTATTAAGTATTTGTTACGCATCATAATTCAGAATTTTGTATAACAACTTTGCCAGCAAACCAGTTATATTATGTAGTGAATATGTATGAATATGTATGTACACGCATACATTTTCTAATAATGGTAATTAAAATTTCTTCGAAAAATATGTTGTTTGCAGTTTATGCAAGTTCCAGTTCCCAAAACCAAAAATAAATGTTATTCATGGTGAATTTGGACACAAACTATTGCTAGAAATCGGCAATATGTTAATTAATTATTGTTAGTTGCATTCATACATGCTTATATGTATGTACATATACTTATAGTTATTTGCATGTATCTGCAAATATTTGTGTGTAAAGATGTATTTAATACGAACAAATCTTAGCGTGAATAAGTGCTAAACAATAAAGGGGTTTTCAATAAATATTTTATTTTTATACAAATTAATTTTGAGAAAATTTATGCAATATTTTGTTGAAAAATATATTTTTAAAGAACCAATTGTCAGTTGTATTTTTTTTTTAATTTTATTTAGAAGTTGCATTAAATCACTTTAACCGCATTGGCGTCAAAATTAAAAAAAAAAACCGCCAAACAAGAAGTTTTTAAAAACTTAACTCCTTCAGTGAATTTCGTTTTATATCTTCGATCGACTGAAAACGGGTTCTACGAAGCGGCAATTTTAGTTTGGGGAAAAAATCGCACTGAGACAAATCTGCTGAATATGTTGGTTGATCGATTGATAGTATTCATTGCGTTTTTCGCTTTAAATTCGGTCAAAATCGTGGGTCGAAGCGATGGTGTATTATCATCGTGTAAATTCCATGAATTGTTCCTCCGTAATTCCGCCGTTTTCGACGGATATTCTCACGAAAACGCCTCAATACGGTCAAGTAGAACTCCTTATTGACCGTCTGTCCCTTCGGAACACATTGATGATGCCACAAGCTACGAATATCGAAAAAAACAATGACCATCACCTTGATTTTTGAGCGGCTTTGGCGTAATTTTTTTTGGTTTCAACTAATTTTTTGCCCTCCATTCCGATGATTATTGACTTGTTTGCTTGTCAAACTCATAAACCCATGTCTCATCGGCAGTTATAATGCTCTCCATGAATCTGGGATCGGAATTTGCACGATAAAACATGTCCAAGGAGACTTGTTAACGGTACTCTTTCAGAAAAAAATTTAGCTTTATCGGCACGAGTGGAGCAAGAATCCGTTAAATACCCAAAATATCCAACAAATCATTCGTACGGACTCGCGTGAAATTTTGAGCTCTTTTGCCATTTCTCTAACAGTTGCCTGACGATTTTGAAGTACCATACCCTTCATCCTGTTAATATCTTCAACAATCTCTCGATCATCTTTCTTTGAAGGCTTTGTACCACTTGTAGACATGTGTTTTTGATAAAACTGAAATACTGTAAGTCTTTTCCAATATTCGCAATGATTCCGCATACGAAATTTGGTTAGGAATACAAAATTTTAAACACAATTTTTTTTCATATGTTAAAAATCAAATGTTAAATATGCCAAAGTTACTTGTCTATTGCAAAATAAACTCTTTGAAAATCCTGTATATGTACATATGTTTGTTTGCATGTGAATATAGTGCTAATTGGCGACTGAATAAGATAATAAAATTTTTGCAATAAAAATTTTCTTGAAATTAATTATAACATAGTGACTTTGATATTTTACTTTACGCATGCAACATGTTTATAACCAATACATACAAATATATGTATAGATCTATACACATTCTAATTTAACGTCATTGTTAGCAAATATTGTCTGCCTGACTATGTAAATATTGTTTTTTTACTTTTTGTACTTCATTGAACATTCGTACATACACGTATGAATATATCTAAATACATTCATATGTATATTATTTCCACATTTGTATGTATTTACTCAGTAGTGAAAAAACTGCTTTAGAATTGTTGTTGGCTTGGGTAATCGGGAAGCATGCCTAGTTCGGCTTGTTTTGGTTTTCATCTCTGCTAGGGAATTTTCGAAGTTGCAACATTAATAATTGTACGATAGTTTTAAAGAGTTTTTTATTTCGCGGAGAAAGTTTTTTCTTCTTATTCTTGAACATGGAGATCCTAAAATTTATATTTTTCTATAATCCTATGGAGAATATATTCTAGATCCTATAAACTATATATTTATATAATTGACTATCGCGATTAGCTGAGTCAATATAGCCACGGCCGTCTATATATAATATATTCAAAGTAACCACTCGATTTTTGAGCTATCGATCTGAAATTATGCACACGCCCTGTTTTCTCAAAGAAGCTGCGCATATATCGGATTCGGCAATATCGGACCATTATAGCATGTAGCTGCCATACGAACTGACCTATCAAAATCAATTTTTTGTTGACAAACATTTTTTGTTTGACAAGATTATGTATTTTCACGAAATTCGGCATAGATTGTCCAAAGAAACGCTACAATTTCCGCATATATTTTTCAAATCGGACCACATATTGTAAAAATCGGACTGATCGATCAAATTCAAGATCAAGCGCTTTTTATACTCTTTTATCCTATAAAAAATGCACTCGTAAACTGCTTTGATGTAGCCGAATATAACTTTTTTGGTTAAAAACAACATGAAATTTTTTTTATTTTTTCTTTTGATTATAGCTTCAATATAGTTTATCAACAATAATGTAGAATAAACTGTATTCGCCGTCCTTCAAAAACTTGTTTACTAACAAATATGTAAAACACACATATCATCCAATTCTCAAATCAAGTCCAACAGTATTTCTTCAAATTCTTATTAAAATTTTGCAACCGCAAAGATTTTATTTTCGAAGCACTGCGTACCGAAGTTCCCAATGTCAAGATAAGTGTATCCGCTTGATTTTTGTTGCTTTGCTGTTGTGGTTTAAATGTGTAAAGCAGAATGAAAAACACATTCCGTACATTACATACAAATATTAATATAGGTATGTATGTATTTTTGTGCGAATTGTTTATGCCGTTTTTCAGTTTCGTCAACAAAAGATAACAGCTTTAATATATGTATTATTTTTTATATAGTCATATACCAGTACTCCTACTAGCAAAAACATTTTCATTTTACTCGTATACCATTCTTTCCTTACCTCTCATACTTATAGTATGTTTTCACATCTTTTTTTCTTATTTGGTATTAATTTGTTTACTTGCTAACTGATCTTTCCGTTAGAGACTTTCTGTAAACTAAATTCTCTCTTTAATTACCAAACAGAAATAACACACATTTTGGCTTTTCTAATTTGTTTTAACTTTATATTTGTTAACTTACTCTTAATTGTATTTGTAATTATTTGTATTTGTATCATCACAATATAATGGAGTTAGATATAGTTTTTTCTTTATATACATAAATGATCAGGGTGATGTGACTAGTTGAAATCCGAGTGACTGTCTGTCTGTTCGTCGGTCCACCTGTGTAAGCGATATCTTGTGTAAAGATTGAGATATCTTGATTAAACTTTGTAGGCGCGTTCCTCGGCAAATAAAATACGTGTTAGTAGATGGGCGTAAGCGCACCACTGCCATGTCCACAAAACGCTATTACCCTATACTATACCGCTATAAAGCGTTTACATGGGGTTTCTCGCTTAAAGCAGCCCTTTTTCAAGAACTTTTTTCTCATATAAAAAATGAAATATTTTATTAGAATTTTCTATTGTTACAAACATACACTATTAACAAAGAAATTCAGACATTTTTGGAAAAAGATATTTAATCTCGCCCATTGCGACGCCATTTCCGGTGACCCCTCCGAAAAAAGATGTACCCGCGTTGGCAAAATATCTCCTTACATGCTCATTTATAATGAAAAAAGTACGTGTTTTATTTAAAACCTTACGAGGGACGAAGGAAAAGAAACTGAAATTTGGATTTTTGGCAGACATTTTTACAAAAAAATTAAAATTTCAGTGAAAATTTCGCGAATTTTTTTTTTCAAATAGTTGTAATCGAAAAAAAATCCTTCGTCCAAGTCTTTAAGAATTGTATCTCAAAGACCTGTGTAAAATTTCATGAAGATCGGTTGAGTAGTTCTCGAGAAATCTTGCCAACCGACTTCAAAAACACAGTTTCGAGAAAAACGCGTTTAAAGACGGCGCACTTAGAACATACCTCCAGCGCATAATTTCTCAAGGCTGCATCTCTGAAACTATTACTCGGATCAACTTGAAGATTTAGGACAATATTCTAGAACGTTTGTTGAATTTAACAAGACAAGTGGGCATGGGCCCGCCGTCTAAAAAGTTAAATGTACATTGGTCTCAAGTCATTTAAGCTGCAATAAACAAAGTAAAAATTTGGAAAAATATAAGAACTATCGACAGTGCGAAAAGGATAAAATTGGATGGTAACCCCGCCCATTCCCTATATAACGGTACGTTTAAAAACTACTAATAAATCATTAACTAAATACATCAGAGATATTAAATTTGCCCCTGTAAGGGTACAACAGGGCTTTAATGGAGACGGGGTCAAAAACGGACGATGGGCATCTCACCGCCCATTTTTAGGTCAAAACACATCTCGACACCCTCACGACTGTCTTCAACCAAATTTTGTATGTGACGTGAAAATGGGCGGACCTTAGCCACGCCTACTTTTCATATAACACAGTTTTATATTCCACAATTCGAATTTGCATGCGATCCTTATAAAGAATTTATTTCTTATTATTGAATGTAGCTAATAATTTCCACAAAAAATCATGGATGCCCAGATATACGTAAAATGGCTATTGAAGCTAAACAAAAAGTAAAGTTCTCAAAACAAAGAAAACGTTGATAACTGCTTCGGAAATCCCAAGGATAGTGGAGGATTTCGTCGATTTCATCATTCGTACCATAGACACTTCTTCACTTCTTCTTTTTTAACATTTTCATAAATACTTCGATCCAATTTTAAGACCCTCCTTGCTTAACAAGCTATATGGGTTAAGTAACATTCCGAAAGAAACGTCCGTGATCTCTTGCAGTATGTAGATAAACCGCCAGCGTAACGTGTTAAGTCGATTGTGTCCTTGTGTCGACTCTTCTGTTTGTATATACGCGTACTAGCCCCTCAGTTTTTGAGATATCTATCTGAAATTTTGCACACATCTTTATGTCTCTAAGAAGCTGATTATTTGTCGTTGCCGCCGATATCGGTCCACTATAACATATAGCTGCCATACAAACTAATGAGATTAATATCAAATTCTTGTATGGACATTTTTTTTATTTGACTTGGTATCTTCACGAAATTTGGCATGGATTATTTTCCAAAGCATTGCTATAATCCTCGACCATATTTTTTTAAGATCCGATCAAGATATCATATAGCTGTCATACTAACAGACAGATCAATATTAAGTTTTTGCATGGAAAACTGTTTTATTTGACAAGGTATTTGATATAGACTATTTTCTAAGGCAACTCTATAATCCTCGATCATAGATCAGACCACCATAGCATATAGCTGCCATACAAAATAACGGATTAAAATCAGGACAAAGATATTTGTATATCCATTTATGCTTCGTAGTTGCCGAAGATAACGTATTTCGAAACGATAACGTTTCACAGTTAAATGACTGTCAGTCCTCAAACAAGCCGTGTGTGTTCATGTAATAAAGAACCTACACAATTCATTTGATTGTCAAGAATTTTAGCTGGCTAAAGGCAATTAAAACAAATATTGCAATATTTGTAGTGTATTACGAGGCTTAATAATACATTCCGAAAAAAACTAGTACTTGTAATACGCGTTACACCTATACCTGTAGACATATGTACATATCTTGTGCACATATCAACTTTTTTCACTTCATTATACAATCTGTTGATGTGAGAAAGTGCAAACAATAGCAAAAAATGTTATCGACAGAAATAAAAATAAATAAAATCAACTCTAACAATTTGTATGCGCAGCTGCTGCTGGAACTTACCTACTTAATAAAATTATTCAAGCTATCGCATGCACATGTTCATATCGTACATACATACAGACATACACGCAAAAGTACTTACAAATTACATTTATTTATTCCTATAATGTAATCTTAAGTACTCAGTCGCCGTATGCGCGCCAGTTACTGCACAAGCGAAATCCATGCAAATCACTTTTAAATCACCACTCATACTATGTACATACATACATGTACATATGTATGCATATCCAACAACTGAGCTCAACTTGGCGCTGAGTGTGTTTGCTCAGCGTAAAAGTGAAAGAAAAGTCAATCACTTTCACTGTTTATACATAGCATATATAAATGCAAACATACATACATACATATACACAAACTGATATGAAAAGTAGGGGGGCGCACCTCAATAGCCACATAAATATGTACGTACATACATACATGTGTATTTATTTGTGTATACCAGCTGAGCAAGCTAATAGTCATGGGCAATGTGAACGGACGGACAGACAGACAGACAGTAGAAGCAGCGAACACCCGTTGAATGTGTTAAACGCTTTCGAACATTAGCCGGTTTCTGTGCGCTGGTTTTGGAAGGGGCCAGTCGCTAATGGCTGCTGAATACATGGGGGCAGGCAGCGCAAAAAATACATAAAAGACGGTTAGTCAGGCCGGTGGGTAGACCACGCGACACTCAATCAGTAAATAATGACAAAAAATGTAAAAACCAACATGCAGCAGTCGGGGGTAAGCGCGAATGAAGCAGTTGTCTTATACTGAGCATGGTGTGGCAGTCATCAGTCATTTAGTTGAAGTGAAACGACAAACTAAAACCAAATGACAAAAGACAAAACTGCAAAAAAACACACAGAAAAACTAACTGGTTTGACTAAAAATAATACAAAAGCAAGAAAAATATAACCACAAAACAAGTGAATTTTAATGGGCAAAAAGTGATGGCTGGAAAAGCTAAATAATGCATATAACACATAGCAAATTGCAATACATACTTTTACATATATGTATGTGTGTATGTGCAGTTGGGTGACTGTAGGCACCGCAATAGTCTTAGAAAAACCAGTCAACTGTTTACCGGCAGCAGCACCAAGCCTTGCACACACTGCCACATGCCGGTACTGCTGTTGTTGAGCGGTCGGTTCAATGACTTCCAACATTTTGTTTCGTATCGACTTCAATTATTTGTAGCTATGGCTTGTGTTGGCTACTGAGCTCTATTCGATTTGCTTAAAATTAAGTTTTGTTTGTTATTTTCCATTATACTAGCGTGTGCTGTGGTTCTGCGCCGGCGCATGCCGCTGTTAGTTTTTCTATCATATTAAAAAATGTGTTTTTGGCGTTGCGTTTAGGCGTATTTTGTTTTTTCTTTCAATAACATAGCGCTGACATTTGCATCAGGTTTTTTATGCCGTCAATAGGTCACCGTTACGGTCAGCTGATTCAACTTCTGCCATAAGCTATTATGCAATATTTTACAAATATCGTTAATTGAAAGGATTTTTTAACGCCACGTCAATATTAGACATAAGTACATAATTGATACTGATAGACTGATGCATACCCGAGAGTTTTCTCATATTTATTTGTGGCGTGGCCGTCGCCGAGAAACGACAATACAAAAAGCGTTAGAACATTTAAGAGATTTAACGTTTAACGTTAACATAAAACGTTTTCTGAGGTAAGAAATACACTCTGAGGATGACTGTGGAGTGAATCTTTAACATCTTCAGCTTGAAAAATTCTGTATATTATATTCCGATTTCGAACTTCACCCTTCGGAGATTGTAGCTTTGCCTTGGGCAATAGTAAACGTCTCAAACGTCATAAATAACGGTCTTCCATTTCCTTTGACTTTTCATACAATTTGTAGTCATAACCACAGAAACCAAACATTTTAATTGGATTTGGAACGATTTTTCTAATCCTCGAAACACTTTTCATAAGAGTTTTTTGGAATGGTCTTCAACTCCTTAAGTGAATTTTAATTTATCTGTTCGATCGACTGAAAGCGGGTATCACAGAGCGTAAATTTCAGTTTGGGGAAGAAGAAAAAATCAACTGCAGCCAAATCTGGTGAATACGGTGATTGATCGATGGTATTAATTGCGTTTATGGCTTTAAATTTTGATCATAATCGTACTTTCTTCTTTTATAAAATACAGATTTATCGAGACGAGCCAAGCAAGGACGCGTTTCATTCTCAAAATATCTACCAAAATCATTCGAAGGGACTCGCGGCAGATGCCGAGCTCTCTTGCAATCTGGCTAACGCTTGCTTGACGATTTTCAGACACCATATCCTTCATTTTTTTAATATTTTCATCATTTGAAAGGGTCGAAGGTCTTCCAGAACGATTCATGCCTTCAACGATCCCTCGACCGTCTTTAAGGGCTTTGTACCACCAGTTTTTTTTCCGTATGCAGGTCAGTGGTTGACAATACCGACTAGATAAAATTTTTGTTTCTATTTTTAAAGGCCGAAATTAATGCATCAGTGGGTGACCTGCTTTTTAGCACCATCTGAGATCGCGTGTAACTCGGCAAATATTTATTTCGTTTCTTCAAAAAATTTGCTGTTTTTTCTTTAATATGAATACATATGTATATTAAGGGGTATAAGTTTTAAGCTAACCTTTTTGCACCATTTATGTAGACCTTCCCTGCTTCAATCCACTATACAAAAGTTCCATGACTTTCCAATAAATAAACTAAAAGTTTGCTTACACATCCAATTTATTTTTCTAACACCGTTTCTCTCAACAATTTAGCTGACTTTAATGCGAACAAACATCTTCAATTACAAACCTGTAAAGTCAAGCAAACAAATCATTAATAGCGCATAAGTTATTTATACTAAGAATGATGTGCATTTTTATTGTTCACAGCAATTAAACGCTGATTTCTAACTCAACTAACCAAAAAAGAGAAAAATTTCACACGAATTAGTGCTTTCTAATCGCCAGCTATAAATCTCGTCACTTCTTTATGTGCTTAGCTCATACCGACATTAGCTGCAAGTAGAAACGCTCAAAGGAGTCGCACCATGATTGAATGCATTGCATTCGCCGGCTTGCCGGCTTTCTAAACGACTTACGAATACACTAAGCTAACGCTTCGCTGGAAATTAATTTATTTCTATTCAACAGTATTTTTTTCAATTGCCTAACGCTTCTTCATTCGCATAACGTTAGACGATTACACTCATATCAGTTCATTGCTCATATTGCTCACTTTAACGAGTGTTCATTGTCACTACGTAACGTTAACTGTTAACCGTTGATCAGTATTTGCAGTGCTTCTTACTTACTTTGGTACTGTCACATTGCAGTCGCCCCGCTCTTTTAATGACTGGCAAGTTAAGTATTCGTGCTGCGCTGTTACTATATGGTTGCTTTTGCAGCTCCTGCTGCTGTTAGCTCACATTCATATTCGGTTGTGTTGCCATTTACAACGGTTGTTGTTACTGCAGTCGTAGTGGTCTTGCTGCTGCTGCTGTCAGCACTTTTAATGACGAGTAAAAGTTTTTCTTTCTCTCTATATAAAGTGCATTTAATTGCAACAACAAAAGTAACAACATTTCTTTCTGCTGCTTTAATACAATAATGGTAATGGAAATTATCAGGGAGGTAAAAGCTCTTGCTGATTTGCTGAGTGTTGTTGAAGTGCATGCATACATTTTAATTACTTTCAAGAGTTGAACTGTAAATAGTTTAAAGCAAATTTAACTAATTTAATTTAGCTGCAAATTGTTAAAAAATTACACACTAATATAATTTTTATTAAAATGCACTAATTATCCAGATTGTTTCAGAGTACAATAAATGCGTTGTGCTAGAAATTGTTGCACGCTTAGTAAGGGGACTTTTTTTAAGGCTAAAGTTTAAAAAATATTATATGAACGGAAATCCATTATTATTGCATTAAATTAAAAATTTTATTTAGTATTGTTAGAATGCTACGATTTGGCTCAAATATGCACAATTTTCTGGGATATTTTTCTGCCATTTTAAAGGTAATTTCGCAGAAACCTTCGTAACTATGGACAAAAACTGGAACAATTGATTTTAACAATTTTCTCTTGAGACAATTTTTCACTAGCCAAATCATTCACCATAGACAGAAATAGGTAATAATCACTTGGTGCAAGGCTAAACTATAAAATGGATAAGTAAGAAGCACCCGTTCTAATTCCTGGAGCTTTTTGACTGACGATACACAATTCCTCTGCTATTCGCCAAAGGTGGCCGCTTCTGGGTGATTGAGACTATCAGACGCTCTAATTGTTTACAGTACAGTTCTGAGTTAAGACTTTGCTCCGTGGATCAGCTCTTAGTACTCATAGTAGTTGATTTCCTGCTAATATATTAAAGATATATCAAAATCTTCCTGACCGACAATGCTGGCTTGAATACATTTGCGCCGGCTCACTGCTATTAGATCGCCAC
This sequence comes from Bactrocera dorsalis, assembly GCF_023373825.1. Classification (NCBI taxonomy): domain Eukaryota; kingdom Metazoa; phylum Arthropoda; class Insecta; order Diptera; family Tephritidae; genus Bactrocera; species Bactrocera dorsalis. The sequence continues at coordinate 8,465,908 of NC_064303.1, forward strand.
CGTTATCGTGAGTCAATAGTATGGTGTCTCGGAAATACTTCGACTTTGTTGCGATTCAACAGCGATTCGCAGACGGAAATTCGATCTATGTGGTGTTTTTTTTTCGAATAACTCGTGTGACCCCATACATCGAGCTACTCTCTGTATCCAGCCTTATCTAATGGTTTTGCGCAATGTTTAGCTCCTCTAAAATTGATCATGAAATATGATCAGGTCCATTTTTATATTGGTATTTTCAATAATAGAGTGTTTTGACAATAAAACTATCGGAAATGAATCGACGAAACCTAAATTCTAAATCGGCTGTTACAGTATCTTCTCCTCTTCTTTAATGGCATAGACCCCGGGACCGGACATTTCAAGAACATACCCTTAAATCGTAATCCTTAACACGTTTATAGGGGTACTCATCAAAGGGGGGGTCTCTTGTTCGAGGCTGTTTTCTTCTTTTCATTGGTAGAGTCCTAAACTCAGCGCACAATCCTGGGGAGAGATGGTTCGCTTTCTCACTTCAGCTCCCCTTCAAAATGGTGTTTTTTGGTTACCCAGAAGATACTTGGTCTAAGACTGGAAGTCGTGAGCTGCTTGAGCCATATGTAAAAGTATCGTTTCCGGCCACTCCCAAGTTAATAGTGATCAGACAACTTTCCTTATTTGCGTGAACCTCTTCACAACTCCATCCTCCAACTTCTACACATGTCTCCATCCTCTCTGTTACAGTATCAGAACCGAAAATACTATTCATATCTTCAGCCGCCTTTCTAGAAAGTTTGAAAGTTTTCCTCTTGTTTCGCTTAGCGATTTGAACCCTCAGCTATATTAGAAGAGAAGAAAACCCTTTTTCGGTTTTTAAACTCTAGATAGAACCGCATCTCCAAGTGTATTAGCTCTTTGTATAGGCATATGACAAGTTAGTTTCCACTATTTTCTATAACATAATGAAGTCCTCTTCCGTTTCTCACTAGGATCACGCTAGGTTTACAACATTAAAGCTAATTGTGAAAAATGACTATAAAACCAATTAAAATGTAAGGCAATAATCTCTTTTTTCGACACCATTGAACATAACTGGAAGTCGCTTTAAATATGCGATTTCATAACTCACAAGCATAATCCGCTTAAAACTTTTACTGCACCGATAATTAATAGCAACAATTGTGTATAAAAGTCATAAATAAAAATAAATGCAGATATGCGAACAAGATTTACAACATTTCAGTTATTTAATGCACAACAATTTGGGTCAATCTGCCAGCAACGAGAGCGGTTTGGCAATTTTCATGTTGTCGGAAATGCATAGTTTATCCAGCTTACTACAATTTTGACAAAAGTGAAAAATAACACTTTGCTACAACAACGCCAATGCGAAATGAAAAGCAATGCCATGAAATATTTTCGTCTCGTCGCCACTTTATTCCAGTTCGGCAACCAGACACGTTCAACTTTAAAAGTATGATGCCAAGTTTGAAATGACTTACCACAAGTTGGTTTGGCTTTTCGTGTTCTTTGCAAGCACTAACACTGATTTGTTTGCATATATGCATATATATACATATATGTATACATATATAGAGTAAATGCTTTGCAGTAATTCGAACTCACCTTGAATACCATATGGCACCTAATGTTACCAGTACTAGTAACTCACCATTTCTCCTTCAATTGGTGTGCCAATAAGATAAATGACCATCAAATTGTCTGTGATAAATTGTCTAAAATTATATGGTTTTATATTAATTCGTTTTTTATAAAATTGTTTTTTAAACAAATTTTCACTCGAAGTGACAAATTGGATACTATTTGAGAGCTGATATTTTTCAATACTGACCGCTGTAATTTAAGGCTTGAAAAAACTCAAAACTCTTTTCAACTAACAAGTCAATTGAAGAGTTTAGGCCAGGACCATAGTAAAACGCAGTTTCTTAGCAAAATTCGTTTTTTTTTCATTCCATTCAAGGGTGATACACTGATTATAGCGATCCTCCAACTTTTCGATAATATTTTTGTAGTACGATTTGTTCTTTGCTTCAAAATGGACCTCAGTTTCGGCAATCATCTCTTCATTTGACGAAAATTTTTCGCCAGCAAGCATTATTTTGAGATCTGAGAACCAGAAATAGTCGCTGGGGGCCTGTTCTGGTGATTACGGTGGATGCGGAAGCAATTCGAAGCCCAATTCATGGATTTTGCCATCTGACTTGTAACACTGTTCATTGTCTTGGTGAAGCAGCACTTTCTTTTTCCTCAAATGCGGCCGTTTTCAGCGGTTTCGTCGTTCAAAGGGTCCAATAATGATATAGTAGTATTCGCTGTTGATGTTCCTTTCTTTTTGAAGGTAGTCAATAAAAATTATTCCATGCGCATCCCAAAAATACGGGCGCCATAAACTTGCCAGTCCACTGTTGCGTTTTTGCAAGCTTTGGAGCGGGTTCATCGTGTGCAGTCCATTCGAATAACTGTAGATTGGACTTCGGAGTGAGATGTTGTCATGTTTCCATTGCCATATATTGACACAAAATCTGGAGTAAATTACTATTGAACATCTCCAAACACCGCTCAACTTGTCGTTGTGTTTGGTCAAAAGTGAGCTCCCGCGGCATTCACTTTGCACAGAGCTTTCTATTGATATGATATACATAATCAGTTGATATCTTTAGAGTACCTGCTATCCCGAATAACTTCACTTTACAGTCATCCAAAATTGTTCTATGAACTTTTTTTTTGCTATTTTCGTCAGAACCAACCTCTATTTCTGGGCATACACTGTTGTTAACAGTCTTCGGTGCTCATTTTACAACGTCTAAACATAGCATACCAATCCTTGATGGTTGATTTTCTGGGGCAGTGTCCCGAAACTCTTCATCAAGCCAAGTTTTTGCTTTAACTGCATTTTTTTCCTTCAAAAATCAATATTCTATCAAAATTTTTTCGCAATAACAAAATATGGAACATCTACAAATTTATACACGCGCCTTTTGAAGGTTAGGACCAACTAAAAATCATGTTTTCGAGGTGTTTCGAGGACTTGAAAAATCGTTGGCATAAGTGTATTACATGTGGTGGGGACTACTACCTTGTAGCCGTTAAAATGAAATTTATGAATAATTAAATATTTTGCGTTTTATTTACAATTTCCGGGTACTTTTTTGTCATACTATTAATTAGAAAAGTCAGTAATCGATTGGTGCCAGATCTGGACTGTAAGATAGATGCATACGGACCCCCCAACCAAGTTACCGAAGCTTCTGACGATTCACTTGTTCTGTTGGAACACAAGACCTCTGCTATTGTCGAAATCTGACTGCTTCAGAAGTGCATCGATTTTGTTGCGATTTAGCAGCGAATCACGGACTGGATTTTGCGTCCTCGCGGTTTTTTGTGTTAATTTGCTTGGCACTACTTAAAATTTTCAAATCACTTTGTTACATGTATTGGTCAGATAGGGGACACCTTTTCTCAGAGGTGCTACTCGAGATCAGCTACGTGATCAGGGGATCCAAATTTTTCAAAAATTAATCATCAATTATTAAATTCTGTAAATATACTTAATTTTTCTGATTTTTTTTCGTGACAACGCTTTGCTATGCCATTTTAATAACAAATGTCAAAAAACGTTTCCTCTAATATGCTCACTCCCATTTTATGTACACTTCTTCTCTTCTGCTTAATTTTCCTATTTTCTATGAACAACTAATTCTTTCAGTTGCACAATTTCCATATATATCCGTTCGTTAAGTACACTTCTACTTGCAACATACCTTTGTGTTGCTCATAAACACAAGTATCTAAGTATGTACCAAAAGAGTTGCTACTCCATGCCTCTATTGTTGTTGTATATGTATGTTTATTGTTAATTACTCATTACGCTCTAAATAATAATAACCACACATTTTCAGTTAATAACTGAGTGCCTTTCACACTTCCAAAGCACAGCAAAGAATTTCAGCTGCATACACACATACATATACAAAAATGTAAAGGTATGTGTGAGTGTGTGTATTTTATGTTGCATTTTCCATGCTTTGTTTTATGTGCTTTTGTACTGCAAGCATAACGTGAATGTACGTAGAAGTTTATGCCGACGTCCGTGTGTGTGTGTGTGTGACTTAACTGTAGATTGTTCCATGCCACGCTTTTGTTCCGCGCACTAAAATGGAAATAATGAGGCTACTTTTATGCATGTGGCGTTGTTACACCAAAGAATATGAGTCGTTGGGAAATATGAACTTGTGGCGCAGCTTTGGTGGAAAAATATTTTTGTGATTTAGCGTTAAAGAATTCTTTGAAATGATAAGAACAGCGTTGAGTGTGATTACTACTTTAAAAACCGTCTGCATATTTACATACTTATGTACATATGTAATAAAATCTCATGGGTACTGGACGTAAATAAAAATTTGTACAACCGGTTTTGAGAATTGCAAAACTATAAAGCTTTTCTCATAGTGGCAAAAATGGAAACAGAAAACTTGTGTTATATGCCCAGAAAGGCTTTTGTAATTTATTGATACATTTATTCATTCACTGGGTGGAACATGACATGGAACATGATTAGCTGTGGTTTCATAGAACCAAATTATTATTCCATCCCAGTAAATCAGGACTACTTTAACTCCAATATATTGAAAAAATTTTCATGGGAACTAACACATACACACCATACAACTTATAAGTCCTGTGCTTAAGAAAGAACCGAACGATCCTTTGTCCACAAAAGTTTCAATTCGGCCTTAAGAAACTCATAGAAATTAAAAAAAATATCTGATAGCGCTATCGGGTAATTAACCTATAACTTAACCGATAGTTGGCTTGCGGAAATGTTTTCCAAGTAGCATTTAACAAAAATTTCTGATAGCACTATCGAGTTAACCTGTTATTTAACCAATAGTTGTTCACAAGATAGAATAGATATCTACGGCTTCAAAGTAAAGACTATCAACAGTGACGTGTGAGTCTAGTCGCGAAGGCGATGACAGTTTGTTAGATGACAGGAGATATTTCGTCTTGCCTTCGTACACATCCAGACCCATACGCTTCGCTTCTTTATCCAGTCTGGAAAAAACAGAACTAACGGCGTTCTGTTTGAGGCCAATTATATCAGTATCATCGGCGTATGCCAACAGCTGTACACTCATGTTGTACCTTCTCTACATTCAGCTATGCAGCGCGAATTATTTTCTCTAGCAATATATTGAAGACGTCATACGGTAGGGAGACTTCTTGTCTAAAAATTCGCTTGGTATCGAACGGCTCGGAGAGGTCCTTACCGATTCGGACGAAGTTTTTGTTGTTGCTCAACGTCAGTTTACACAGCTGTATTAGTTTTGCGGGGATGCCAAGTTCAGACATAGTGGATTAGACGCAGCTCCTTTTTGTGCTGCCGAAGGCATCTTTAAAATCGACGAAAAGGTGGTGTTTCTTATTTTCACGTGTCTTTTGGTGCTTGATGAAAATTAAGTCGATAGTAGATTTTCCAGGTCTAAAGCCACACTGATAAGGTCCAATCAGTTCGATGACGGTGGCTCTATAGGACATTATGTGCGATATTATGGGGGTTTATCTAATGGTATTGGCTCAGATTATGGGGTACCCCTTTTTGTGGAATGAGCAGACCACACCTAGGTTCCAATCGGCGGGCATGCCTTCTTCCGACCAAAGCAAAGATGTTAATGGAAACAACTTGTCAGCAGGCTGGAGTGTTCCCTCCATAACGTTGGTAAGCTCTGGACATCAGCCATTAGATCACCTCTTTGGCTCCTACAAGAGTATGCTCCGGTCTTGAAACCTTCCGTTAGTCGCCACATCTTTTCGTAGAATTGTCGAGGATAACCCCTGCTGGTCAACTTCTCTCTTCGGCCCCTTGTTTTTTCTGTATATGCATCTCGGAAGACCGGAAGTCATGAGCTGCATGAGTCATAAAAATTTAAAATAATTGTTTCTGGTCATTTCCAAGTAAATGGCGCTCAGGGAAGTTTCCTCACTTCCGTGAACTTCTAAACATGGCTCAATCCATACTTTGCGCATAGGCAACGGCGAATAGCTTTCGAACGACCAGATTATTATAATAGTAATGAAAGCGATAACTTTTAGATTTTTGAAAATCTAAACTTAGTTGTTGTGTTCGAAGTAGGGAAGTATTTGTTCTCCTTTGACTTAAGTTTAACCAAACTGTTTCTATATTCTGGATTTTGTTTTGTACTAACGAATCAAAGAATAGGTAACAAGTTTATACGGCTTGAAGTATTAAAAATAAAATAAAAATTATATTTAATTTAACTTTCTTGATATTTTCTCACAAAAAAAAAATAAATACATTTTCCACAAATTATCTAAATTTTATATTTTTTGCTCAAGTAGAGGAAATAATTGTCACAATTTGACCAATTTTCTTCTTAACAAAGCAAATTAACGCTTGACTCCCCACACTAAAACACAATCACCATTAGTTTTTAACCTACTTAATTTCCTAATTAAAATCACGCTACAGTTAAAATTCAGAAATTGGAGCAACTGTTAAGTGGCGCAGTGCAAAAAGTTTGTGGTCAGCAGAGAAATCACAGCAAATGTCTGAGAGCTGAACTTCAAATCGATCGTCCTATCGTCTGTAACCTCCTAACACGCATAGCAGATAGATTGCAGCGCTGCGATTGTAATGAATACTTTGCAAACAATCGAATTTAGCGGTTTGGCAAATAGAAAGCAAATAAGGTAATGCTTTACCGTGTTTGCGCTGACTGGCAGATGCGACACAGCTGATGCCGCATTTAAGTGGTTTTCTGCAGCTATAAATACTAGAAAAAAAGGTCGCTGCTGTGTAATTTTAGACAGCCAGCTAGACAACAAACCGCTAGCGTTCGCTTTCTCAGGCATTTACTAAAATCTATGTACATTTTGTTTATACATATGTATGTATGTATAGGTGTGTATTACGGTTGTTGATAACGCAACACCAAAAGGCCAACAGTGAGTTACCAATTTCGAATGGGTAACAGCGACGTCAAAAGAGAGAAAGGCTGTAAAAAAAGCAAAAACAAAAGAAAAATTAAATGGTTAGCTTAAGGTAAACGGGTAGACCGCAGTTATTTTTATGGCCGGTCAACGCTTAACACAAATAAACTTAACTGCTTCTGATTTTGGTTAATGATGAGTACAAACGACTTTAACCTCGAGTGAAGTGGACAATGTTCGTAAGTGTATGTATGTGTGTGTGTTAGGGTGCTTCATTTTAAGGTGATATTTTTTTCAAGCGAAAATTTAATTTCCCTTGCGGTTTCAATTCGATTTTTGACGCGAAATTTTGTTTTTAGAGGAATCATGTGCATAACTCTTCTGGGGCATAAAATTTGCTAAAATATTGGCATTACCACTGAATAGGGTATATTAAGTTTGCCATATGTACATATGTATGTCAATGATCAACGTGATCTATTCAAATGATGATTAACTGAGTCGATTTAGCCATGCCCGTCTTCATATACGAAACTAGTTCAATTTTTAAGAAATCGATCGGAAATTTTGCCTAAGTCCTTTTCTCGGCAAGTACATTTCAATTTGTCAGAACCGCCGATATTGGATCACTATAGCATTTAGCTGTACTAATTGACCGTTCAAAATCGAGTCCATGTATGGAAAACTTTTTTATTTGACGCTATATCTTAAGGAAATTTAGCACAAATTGTTGTCCAAACCAACGCTACAATCTCCGAACAATTTGTCCATGATCAACGTCAAATTCTCGTATGAAAAGCTTTTTTAAATGACAAGATATTTCCACGAGACTTGGCACGGATTATAGTCCGAGGCAATGCTGCAATCCCCCCAACACATTGTTCAGATCGGACCACTATAGCATATGTGTAGCTGCCATATAAACTGAATGATCAAAATCAAGTGCTTGTAGGAAAAACTTTTTTATTTGGCCAAATAACTTCACGAAATCTTACATCAATTATTTTCTAAGTCAGTGTTGTAATCTCCGAACATATTGTTCAGATTGATCAAAATCGAAAAGTTTTTTCTTGCTTATTAATTAAAATTTTTTTTAGTTAACTAAACTTTGTGTGTGGTGTCTGAAACACAAAATTTAATAGTTAATATTTTTGCATTTACTGGAAAAATCGCTGAAAATGAAGCACCCTAGTGTATTAAGATGAGACGACGTCAGTTACCTACTTTTTCTAACTCATCGCAGCCAAACAGTTAATCGACACCGCCTCCTCTTAATAAATGATGATGATTATTATTATTTATTTATTTATTTATTTTCCGTTTTTCTTTTGCTTTTCCACGTTAAATTGCTGCTTACTAGCAAATAGTACGTCACAATTCATTACACAAATAACCGCTTATTTGTCTACTACGTATGTATATATGTATATGTACATACATAAGCCATTTAACACCTTTTGCCATCACACTTTAATGAATCTTTTGGTTAGCAGGTCACTCGGTGGTTGCTTTTCCCTACCACAAAAAATATATTCTGCTATATACATACATACATAATTTATGTAAGTACATATAGTAATTTAGGTTAAAAATATGAATACACCCGCGGTCAACCGCACTGATTGGGCTTTAACACGATAGCATGTACACTAACATTCTGTTACTAGCCTGCCAACATGCCTAAATCCTGTTAAAGTGATTCTGCCTCGTGTCGTTCGGTATATTGCTACGCTTGACTGCATATTTCTCTTTCTGCTTAATACTTAATAATTAACTACGATTTAACGCTGATGCACGCAGTTGTGCTTGTTGTCTATAGTGGTTATATTTATGTACTCATTGGCAGCGATAAACACTCTTACCCGCATGCGAAATTATCTCTGTATCTGTGAATATGTCGCATGCTCAAATGCTATTGCTCTTATAAATTAGTTACAATAGCTACTGTTTTTTATTTGCATACACAGCTAATCTTGCTGTAAATACTTACATACCCAACATGCCTTTATCATAAACAAAGTGGGTCATAGTGGAGTAATTAGAGTGTAAAGGCGCATTAGAGTGTTCCATATTTACATTTTATGTGTTCATACACTTATGTAAATACATAATTGCCTTTATGAAACCAAAATAATTAATTATAATCCCTTTAAGTGTGTGGAAAGGAAAATCTATTCATCGGTGAAGTGAAAGTGTACAGTTTTTTAATGCCGTACATTTCATGGCCTTTTTGGCTTCATCAAGTTCTTCACATAATATTTATAGGTTATTAAATAAAATAATGTGGAAGCTGCAAAATACTTGACGCTAGTAACCAGGTAAACATTTTATCGATATTCGTTCGTTCAATTACAATAATTTCATTTAATGACTATGAGGATCTTATTCTTCTTTACTGTCATAGACACCGCTTACGCGCTTATAGCCGAGTTAACAACAGCGCACCAGTCGTTTGTTCTTTTCGAAAGGTGACGCCAATTGGAGATTTCAAGCGAAGCCAGGTCCTTCTCCACCAGGTTTTTCCTAGTACTTTCAGAGCTGTAGTATTTTCGTGAATTCCGACGACATGACCCAGCCATCGCAGCCGCTGTCTTTTAATTCGCTGAACTACATACAGTCAATGTCGTCGAATATCTCATACAGCTCATCGTTCCATCGAATGCGATATTCGCCGTGGCTAACGCGCAAAGGACCATAAACCTTACGCAGAACCGTTCACTCGAAAACACCAAATCATATTTGAAATATGTATACAGATATAAAGCTTTAAAACATTCAACAAAAATATTTTATGGTCGAAAAGGTGTCTTCATCTCAAAAATTTGGCTTATTGTTATTAATTAATTCTTAAACTTGAATATATAATCCAAAGTTTTATTTCAAAACACAACCCTTGACGCGTCCTTGAATGAGCCACCCCAAAATGGTATAAGAAGGCTTAATAGGAGCCGGAGTAAAAACTGGACGACGGGCGTGGCACCACTCACATTTAGGTGAAATCACATATCTCGCAACCCGTACGACCGATTTCAACCAAATTTGGTACGTGACATTCTTTTCACATTCCTATGTAACACTGCGAAGATAGATCTGCAACCACGCCTATTTCCCATATAACACAATTTTGAATTCCATCTGATTCTTTCATTGTAAACAAAAATGTCAGGTTTAGCGTTAAATTGAGACCAATGGCTTGAGAACGTTTGGATGAAATGTCTTTAAACTTTGTTAAAGTTAGTACTAATTCTGGAGTAGAGATTTTTATTAGTGGTGGAATCTGACTAAAGGCCAAGGTATCTTCAGCCCATCTGGTATTCATAAAGGAAACAGCAACCATTCATATCATCATAGAACATGAAAACAGTACCGTTTGTAAACTTTGTTTACGATTCCACTTGTTTTCGTTGTCCTTCTAACATGTTTTGTTTCTCCTTTCACCTATGGCATATAATTTTCACCTCAGTGGCACTTATGCGAATTTATTTGCTTGTGCGTGTTGGAAAATGTTGAGAGAACTGCATCGCTGCAGGAAAAACAACACATCAAGTGTCTAAAAAAAGTACAAGCACATAGTATGTACATACATACATATTTTATATGGAGAAATTATACAATAGAAATTGTGAAAGAGAATATTATACAAATGTGAAGTGAAAATAAAAAAAAAATAAGAGTGAAACAGGAAGACACACGGTTTGCATAATTCATTTTAGAAAATGAAATACAAAATAAAGCACGACGACACATACATACATATGCATATTCGTACGTATGTATGCGTGCATGAAATAAACGTAATGAAAGTGAAACATATGTACATGTACATACATACACATTGGTCGTGCTGGCTAATTTCCAGGTGCCGCGTGGGGTGTGGAGTGGACTGCTGACAAAGTATAAGCGAAAGTGCCCTCATGTCACGCCTACTACTACCATTTTAGGACATTCGAGATAGCGATCTGTGCTGTGCATATGGAATGTTGCATGCAGTGCGCTAATGGCAGGTAAACGATATGTCGCGTTATGTAGTTGTCAGTGCTTGGTGGAAAATGTAGGTGCCAGTGTCAGTTATAATGGTACACTGTGACCTGACCATCAACGGTCGCTGGTAATTTCGTTATATGTATGGTCTCAGCGCTTTTAAATAGCTAAATGTAATAAATAAGCTATTGTATATTTAATAGAGTTATTACTGCGTTATTACCACTATTTAGTTGAGGCATTTTTATTGTATTTTTTTCTTAATTACTTTACCATTAACTATAGTGCTTAAATGTGAATCTATGAGATATTACGATGAATACTCTCTTACGTTATGTAATATTTATGAGCAACTAAAAACCAGTTTTAAGAATTACGCCTAGTAAGAAGAGCATTCAATAAATCTAATAACAATATTGCAACGTTTTTCTACTTTGCTACCATCTGATCAAATTTGACCCGGACTGACAAAAAGTACTACATTTGCTCGCTTTTTATTTTAACACTAAAAATGTTCTCTAATAACAATCTTGCAAAATTTTACGACTTTGTTACCACCTGATCAAATTTGTCCCGGACTGACAGAAAAATATTACATTTACACGACTTTTATTTTATCACTAAAACATTTTCTAATAACAATATTGCAACGTTTTTCTACTTTGCTACCATGCGATCAAAATTGACCCGGACTGACAAAAAGCCTACATTTGCATGCTTTTTATTTTAACACTAAAATATTCTCTAATAACAATCTTGCAACATTTTACGACTTTGCTACCATCTGATCAAATTTGGCCCGAACTGACAGAAATATACATATGTTACATTTACACGATTTTTATTTTAACCCTAAACTAGGCTCTAATTTTCATCAGTCAGGATGATCTTGGTCGTTTTTTGCGACGTTTTTCGCTTTTGGCTTTTTTCTTGAACACCATTTGCTTGAATATTAGACTGCTTCGACGATCAATTTTCTCATAACAATCTTGCAACGTTTTACGCGTTTCCTGCCATCTGATCAAATTTGACCCGGACTGTAAAAAAAAAAAACAAAATTTTCAGAATTTGTATTTTAACCCTAAAATAGGTTCCAATTTTCATTACAATTATTGCAAGCCTCCGTTGGAATGACCTTCGCTTCTTCTTCGAATTTAGGTTTTTCGCTTTCGGCTTTTTCCATGAGCCCCATTCGCTTGATCATAAATCATATTTATAAATCCACGTCTTGTCTTCTCACCAGTAATGATGCGTTCGATGAACGTTGTCAAGCATCTCTTGCGACCTCTGCTCAACATTGGTTTTGCCAAAAGCTGCAAACCTTTTTGTTCGAGTCCACGATTTATATCCAAAACATTATCCAAAGTATATTGAGTTCATCCATAAAGAATTGTAAGATCTTCTGCTTTGTCTCTGATCTCCACCCGCCGAATTTCAAGCACTCTTTCTTTGACTTCTACGATGTTATCGTCATTAACAGAGGTGGACGGACAATTTCGATGATTTCAAGAACTTCATTGAATGCTTTGTGCTACTTAAAAACATGTGTACTTGGTCCAAGAAACACGTCGCTGTCCGCTGAGTTAAGGACCCGCCACGTAAAAAAACACTTCCAATGAAAAGTACGAAACAGCCTTGTTGTAAACCGCGTAAGTGGTGTTTACCCGAATAAAGAAGAGGAATATTTTCTTACAAAATACTCTTTCTTTGTTTTTAATTTTTTTTCAAACTAAAATGTTAGATTAATGGGTCTGGTCAAAGCATCCTTAATTTGTTTTCTTCGTTTTATTAATTTAATTGTGAATTCTTTACAACTCAGTTTATCTACTTAATTCCTCAATTACGTACAACTATAAGATGCAAGGCAAGCGTTTATATTTCCAAAATTTTTACGTTTATATAATATATTTGTTTTCAACACATTTCTTCCATTGCTTCCATCTACATACCTATGTATTGTAGGTAAGTACAAAATACATACATATTTGCACTCTGGCCAGCTAGCTAGCTTGCCTTGCCAGCAATGAAAAGTGCTGAAGTCGACGAAAAAAGAAACTTTTTGGCCATGTGCCAAAAAAGTGAAGGGTATTAAAACGTTTGCGCCTGCCCGCCGAACTGGCTGCGGATGCCAACTTATGTGTATGGGTAAAGTGGTGCCAGTGTGCTGCTGCGAAGGCGCATAGCGAATGAGCGTCAATCAGTGTGATGGCATAAATAAGTGAGTGCTAGATGTAGTGGGGTTAAGTGGCATGCAGCGCAGGCACCAGCGCCGGCACCGGCACCGGCGAAAGGCTTGTGTTGGTTGGAGTGGCTGTCAGGCGCGTTGCGTTGCTTGAGGGGGAAAACGTTTTCACTCACTCTCCCAATACGATTTAATTTTTTGGCTTTTCTCCAGTTCCTATTTTGTGTGCGTAAATATGCGCGCGTTTCTCCTGCCTACACTGCCGGCCATGTATTCCATGCATTCATTTCTGCTATTTTTAACTTTGCTCCGCTTTGTGCAGGTGAAGGTGAAATTCATTCGATTTTTTGCAAGAAAGCGCAAGAGTAAAGGAAGTTTGAATTTTTTTTGTAATTTGGAGGCGTGTAAGATAACAGGAGTTTACACTAATTGCCTTTGATATTTTAAATTTCTTTTGAGTTTACCTCTTAATATTCTCACTTTGATTTTGTGCAACTCGTGCTTTCTTATTACTATCACGTGAGGGACATACAGATCGGCAGTCAATTTTACATAGAAATAATAGATTATTTTTCTATAGTTCTCATGATTTTGATCTGGCCGGGACTTAATCCCTGTCGACTATGTGCTAATCATGAACGACCTCAGGTTCTCCATGAAATTGTATTTTTTTAGCTGTTTTTGTAGCGGCAGAGTTCTGCCGAGGTGACAGTCCTTGACTGGATGAAAAATCCAGATCCGTTCCGGTTACGTGGACCCGACTGTCCTGGGAAGTATGGAATAATTTTCGAGGATGTACATAATACGGATTCTTTACCTAATTTTCTTTAGGAACTTCCTTTTTATTACCACAAATAATTATCTGACTCCTAACCTCAAGGTTTGCTGTCTTCTGACTTCATTATGTTTCTGTTTTGTATATTCAAAACTCTAAAAAAAAACTGGTAAAATTTTCATACAAGAAACAGTGAATTGTTCATATATAAATATTATTACAAATTTTGAAATCTCCTGACTGAGGTTTCGCTATATTTTCATACACAGATACATATAAACTCCCACTACCTCCTTTTAGCCAAAACAACTTTCTCCATCTCTCTCTCTTTCTGCAAATATGTATATACTGTAAGAGAAACTTTTACGTAATCGCGTGTTGACCCTCAACGACAGCAAGGAGTAGCAGAACCCAGAACAAGAATTCTGTGTGCATGAGCATTTTTGGTCACGTGCTAGGCATTGTTGTTCCTGCTTCTATAAATACACAGACAACTGCCAACTGCTTGCTGCGGCTGCTGTGGCTGCTGTTTCCTAGCTAAGCGGCAACTTTCCATTTTCTGGGTCAAAACTGACTCACCAACTTACTAGCTGATTGCGAATGTGTGTATGTACATACATATGTATTTACGTCAACTAGTTTGGTTTGCTTCTTTTAGGCGATTTAGTTGGTCGTTTGCGAAAGCGCTCGACTGCGCGCTCCAACAGTGGAAAGAACTTTTTGATTCCTTTTGGTTTCTAAAGTCAACAAAAATACCAATAGAAGTTGTCTTCAAAGTTTCACAGTCTTTGTTTTCTTTGCTGCTGTTTACGTATTTCAGTCCCATTCGCATCGCATTACGTACATCGGTATATGTACAGGGTGCCTAATCTATTATGGCGATATGTAAACAATGAATAATTTTCTTTTTTTTTCAATTGGACAAGTTTTAAAAAACGCAATTTGGTACAATTTTAACCATGAATCGTTTCACAACGATATATAACGGGGGGAATATATAAGCTTGGTATTGAAAATAGGCGTTTAGTTCTGTAAAATCATGTACACATTTAACACTGAAAGTCAAACCTATTTCACAGTGACTAAAATGGAAAAAATTGTGTTATTTTGGGAGTAAATAAAATTTTGGCCATATTTTTCCAGAATCTCGATGGCTGCTGGTGTGCTATACTTTATTACGGTTAATGAATCCGTTCCCATGACAGTCGGGTCTATCCGGTTAAGGACTACCAATTTGGCAGGATTCTGCCGTCACAACAACAACAACAACAACGGTTACTGGATGCCTAATATCAAACAGTATTGATATTCATTGATCAGATCTTCAGTTCAGACTCCTCTAACAGGATTTACGACAGTAATCTTCGAAACATTGACGACTTCATTGAAGTTGTATTCCTTAAAACTTAATTCAAAATATCTCATATCTTAAATATGTTTTTCAAACTTACCCAATACTTATATTACATATCAACATAT
The DNA here is from genome assembly GCF_023373825.1 of Bactrocera dorsalis. NCBI lineage: Eukaryota > Metazoa > Arthropoda > Insecta > Diptera > Tephritidae > Bactrocera > Bactrocera dorsalis. Next base: position 8,481,273 of record NC_064303.1, read on the forward strand.
GCGTTGAAGCACCCTGTACTTGAATATTTACTATCTGAGCAGCTGTTATTCGCAGTTATTTGTTTTGTTGTGTATGAGTGAATTCTCTCAGATTGTTTATAGCAGATTTACCCGCTCTCAGCAACTAATTAATTTTTATTTTATTTTTAGTTTAAGCAGATTATAAAAGATAACTTACAAAGTATATGGCGGCGCTTTTACTCGTGAACTCACATTGCGGGCAAATAAATTCATCTTGTATATCTTAGATGACATTTATCCACTTTCAGTGTCGCTCCACTGTATTCCAATGAGCCGGTGAGTGTAGATTGCGTGTGGCGTTGAGGTCTTTCGTTGGCTTATCAAATGGAAAATGCAACTTTTTACAGCGGTATCGTATTACATTTAATCAAAACTTTCAATGCTTTGAGTTTAAAACAATTTTATTTTTTTTTTTTATTTCTTAGTGCCACTCTTATAGAAACTCTCGTCCGTATTGGAAAAAAACTGTGACAGTCGATTTTCCCAAGTTATGCTGGAGTTGAATGTTTCATCAGTAAAATTATTCGCCATAGAAAGAAATAGTTAGGAATTTCTTAGTTTGGACTCCGAACTATACGGTGGCTCGGCTCCATAAGAACCTCTCAACCAAGCTCCCAGAGGTTTAAGCGGGTCACTATCGATATTTGTGGTCTGGCACTGATGGAATACAATTTCTCTCATATAACCCAAAGCTGGTCGCTTCTAGGCGATTGCTTCATTCATATGGTCTAACTGTCGATGGCACAGGCCCGAATTAAGAGTTTGGCCGTAGCAGATCCTGCTGATCCTAATCAAAATGAACACAAAACACCTTCCCGATTGTGAATCCTGGCTTGGCCATCGTCTGCCCGGCTCACCGCGATTCGACCAAGACCGTTTTCGCTTGACGTTATTATTAAGTGTTGTACTTTTCATTATTAATAACCATTCGCTTCGGAAATAGATGTTTTTTTGCTATTCAGCCATGAAGTTTCACTCGAGTTTCTATTTTGTAACAAGCCTTATTGATATATAGGGTTTTTCAATAGGGCATTATAAAAGTAGACCGATAGGGACTGCAAATATCCATATTTTTCCCGCTCTTTTGACGTTTCTCTTCAGTAAAATTTGCCATTTCATCATGGAAAGATATACGATCCAACAACTAGTCGAAATGGTCGGCGACTTATAGAAAACCCCTTTACATAGTTCCAAACAGTTGTTTGTACAATGTTTATCATCATTACATAAAGGATGGCCTGGACGATTTTTTTTAAATTTAATCGATATATTCACGTTAATTTGCTTTCATCTCTGATATCAGGACTATGGGAAAATTGAAAAATCTTGACTGATTTTAGGAGTTATTCGGAAAAACGTTTTTATGATGGTTCTATCGAATTTTCAAAATATTCTTTTACGAAACATAAATTATTACTGAAAAAATTTCAATTAATGTTAAATAAAAAAATAGACACAATAGTTAATAAATATTATAAAAAGGCTGAGTTCTAGGAGCGTATAAGATATCTTGCGCAAGTCACGTACAAATAGGGCAACTGATGGCATTCATATAGACATAGACACATATAACGGGTGATTTTTTTGAGGTTAGGATTTTCATGCATTAGTATTTGACAGATCACGTGGGATTTCAGACATGGTGTCAAAGAGAAAGATGCTCAGTATGCTTTGACATTTCATCATGAATAGACTTACTAACGAGCAACGCTTGCAAATCATTGAATTTTATTACCAAAATCAGTGTTCGGTTCGAAATGTGTTTCGCGACAAATTTTGTTCAGCGATGAGGCTCATTTCTGGTTGAATGGCTACGTAAATAAGCAAAATTGCCGCATTTGGGGTGAAGAGCAACCAGAAGCCGTTCAAGAACTGCCCATGCATCCCGAAAAATGCACTGTTTGGTGTGGTTTGTACGCTGGTGGAATCATTGGACCGTATTTTTTCAAAGATGCTGTTGGACGCAACGTTACGGTGAATGGCGATCGCTATCGTTCGATGCTAACAAACTTTTTGTTGCCAAAAATGGAAGAACTGAACTTGGTTGACATGTGGTTTCAACAAGATGGCGCTACATGCCACACAGCTCGCGATTCTATGGCCATTTTGAGGGAAAACTTCGGACAACAATTCATCTCAAGAAATGGACCCGTAAGTTGGCCACCAAGATCATGCGATTTAACGCCTTTAGACTATTTTTTGTGGGGCTACGTCAAGTCTAAAGTCTACAGAAATAAGCCAGCAACTATTCCAGCTTTGGAAGACAACATTTCCGAAGAAATTCGGGCTATTCCGGCCGAAAGTTGCCCAAAATTGGACTTTCCGAATGGACCACCTAAGACGCAGCCGCGGTCAACATTTAAATGAAATTATCTTCAAAAAGTAAATGTCATGAACCAATCTAACGTTTCAAATAAAGAACCGATGAGATTTTGCAAATTTTATGCGTTTTTTTTAAAAAAAAGTTATCAAGCTCTTAAAAAATTACATATGTATGTATATGCATGGGTGAGTATGTGCACAATGGATTCCGCCAACGCTTTTACGCTGTATTTATTTCCCGGAATTTAGAATTTGTGTCAACAAAGTAAAGTAAGAAAAACAACAACAACAAAGGCAAGCAATTGCATTTCGCATTGCACACATTTTGCCACATCCGCTGAAAAACACACCTATGTAAATATTCTAGTTTGTTTTTCGCGTGAATGTGCCACAAATAATGCGAAGAGGAAGTAAGCCTTCTGCATACGCTCGCCTGCATACTCCCACACTTTCCAACGGTGCTTGCGTTGCATGCCTGCTTTTCGTGTTACTTGCAGTGTTTTGATATTTCCAGCACTTTCTGTGTTATTCACTTTTTTCAACAACAACCATGTAGTATGTAGATTTTTGATTACCCAATTCTGTTATCCGCAGCTCGACTTTCGTTTGGTTTCCATGCGGACCAGAACTAAAGTTGTACACTTACATAAGCTTAATTTGCATGCTATTTGAGAAAAAAATGGCACTACGTAACTTACTAGGCTTTGTCGAACATGACAAAAAACAAAAAAAAACGTTAACAGCAACCTAAGTTAAAAAGCTACTCTTCACATATGTAAACATAAGGTCCCCTACAAGCACTTGATTTCGATCGTTCCGCTTTTATGGCAGTTATGTGCCTTGGTGGTCCGATCTGAACAACATGTTCGGAGATTGTAGCATTGTCTCGGACAATAATCCGTGTCACATAAAGATAGGTTAGGTTAGGTTAGATGGCTGATCAAAGATCGCACTGCTATATGCCGTTCTTTGTGAAGCCATTGAAAAGAAGAACTCCTGTGCTCGAATTTATAAATTAGCAAAACGCTTGGTGGTCAATACGAATTTGCACAGGCGTTTAATTTGAACTCTCGCCAGTTCGGTGGAATGTCTGAAGTTGTGCGCTCTCAAGTGTTTAATTCTTGATCTCCCAAACTCGGAACAGTCAAAAAGAAAGTTTGGAGTTGTTTCCTTCTCAACTTCTTCCACACAGTTTCTGCAGATGGATACGAAGCACCGATCCACTTCCACTCTACCGATTGCGGTTCTAGGCTGCCTCTCCTTGCTAGCTCATCAGTTTTGCAATTTTCTGCGATTCCGCTATGGCCTGGCACCCATACCAGTCTTATCACAAAGACACTCAAAGCTATTGGTAGCGAGATTAGGCACTCCTCGACCAACCCTGAACGCACTGTTAATAAGTTCAAGGCTAGTATCTATCTGAGGGAATGGTCATTTCTCTGAAGGGAGCTTATAACGTCTCCGATGTTTCTTAAGAAGTGTCACACTTTGTGACAGACATACATAAATACCCTATTAGAGTATGAAAAATTACATTAGGAATTAATTAATTAATTTTCTTTTGAAAGTTAGGTATAGTATAACTGCATATAGACGGAACATAGTGAACATGACCATATAAGAAAGTTGGAAGAGATAGCTGCCACTCTACAGATATCAAAGAAATAACGAGAACTCTGTGAGAAGAGCAGTCCACAATCGAAATTTTGAAAACGATGAGAAAAATGTATGACTTGTGTTTCAGATTCTTTCTGCATTCACTGTGATGCTGGAACTACCGAATTTCGGCAATTTTTTTTTCTATTTTCAGACTGAGGTCTTTTTGAAAAAATATGTCTTTTATTACAAAAATTACACCAAAAAGTTGGAAGATTGCTTTAATATTCTAATACCTCTCGCTGAAAGCTGTAATGATTTATAAAATCGAATAGTATTTTTGTTAAAAGATACAAACTCTGTAGTCCTCACTTCACTCAAAGTAACACTACAAGTGCCATCTTCATCTATTTAATTCCAATATGATTCAGTAGTGATAATGATTATGAAAGTTTCTATGAGCGTACAAGTATGACCAAAATCGAAAGCGATAAAGTGAGATCATATAATCTGCATACGAGTATTACGACCAAATCTGCAGATGAGTATTTGAGCGATTTAAAGAACCAGAGCAGATTGTCCGTAACGATGTAGTCACTACTGTTTAAAAAGAATTCAATGTGGTACCAGCAAGTATTTAGTGACCTAACCTTTCGGCAAAAGCAAAAGTGATCAAGTATAAGTTATTTTGGTTCAATAATTTGTAATCCTGTTAATTTTTCTCCAACAAGAATCCGAAAGAGGCTCGCAAGCCGTTAAATCTAGTTTTATGTTGCTAATTCCGATTCAATCACTAATAATTACATCAAAGTAGTAAAATCAAGCTTATTAAAGTTTCATAATCCCTGTAATTTATCGCACAACATAAAAACCGTCCAACCGCGTACTACTATTAAAATGCCTTATGTACTGAAGTGCATTGCCCCTTTGGCATTCGCAGTTTATTCCTTTCACTTTATCCGGCAACGTAGTTGTATACAATTGTTGTTATCGCTGAGCTTGCACTTGTTTTAATTGTTTGCAACACATTGGGACCAACTGCGGTCAACCGACTGTCAGCGAAAAATATGCAGCATACAAACATGTATCATGTAGTAGTTGTATTTCTCAGAAAAAGGGTGCTTTCCTAAACGACATAAAAAACCGCATGAGAGGTGGTCAAGGGACTCAAAACAATATAGAGGTGAGAAAAAAGTGAATTGTCAACTGTCAGCCCAAGGTGAACACAAGCGAGGACGTCGTCACAGCGCAGCTTCAAGCAGAAAAAACGAGCACTAAATTTTTTTTAACTCATGACACCGTGTAAACTAAATACTGACTAACAATGCAATACGTAGGTTGTTTCGCATGGTGGGCAATAAATAATGTATGATGCTTAGTAGAAATAGTTTTGGTAGTAGCTTGAATATTTTGAAGTGTATATGTATACTTTTGTATATGATATATACAAACTCTAAACTGACGTTGAGCAATACTAAAACCTCCGTCAGGATCAGGAAGAACCTCTGCGAGCCGTTCGAGGTTTCAGACAAGGCGACTCCCCATCGTTCGACTTATTCAATCTACTGCTGTAGAAAATATTTCGAGCTGTAGAGCTTAATCGAGCAGGTATAATCTTCTAAAAGAGTCTGCAGCTGCTGGTGCGCCGATGATATTGATATCATTAGCCTCAACAACCGCGATGTTAGTTTTGCTTTCTCCAGACTGGATAAGGAAGCGAAGCTAATGGCTCTGGTGGCGAACGAGGGCAAAACAAAATATCTTCTGTCATCAAACAAGCAATCGTCGCACTCTCTACCTCGCTCCCACGTCACTGTTGGCTGGCATAACTTCGAAATCGTCTATCTTGGAACCAGTACTAAAACGACATTACACGTTTTCGAGAGAAAGGTTCTGCGGCAAATTTATGGTTCTTCGCGGATTGGCAACGGCGAATATCGCACTCGAGGGGACGATGAACTGTACGAGTTATACGATGACATCGACATAGTTCAGCTAATTAAAAGACAGCGGCTACGCTGGCTAGGGCATGTTGTAAGAATGGTTGAAAACGCTCCAGCTCTGAAAGTATTCGACGCAGTACCCGCCGGAGAAAGCAGAGGACGAGGAAGAATTTTCTTATGTTGGAATCTGGAATTACAGATAACCATATTTTGGGCCACGGCGAAGTCGATCAGCCTCAACCCATTTGGGGATGTTTCATCGTAGAGACTGAATTTACCGACCGTTGTGCCAAAGATACCTTCTTTGCCCACTCTGGCCAAGCACGACATCGTGACGGGGGCAGCACTCATAGGTGCGGTCGAAGCGCTCATAGAATTCATCTTTGGCCACATCGTCCTTCTCTTTCATCGGGGCGTGAGTGTAAATCAGCGATATGTTGAAGAACTTCCCTTTGATGCGGATTGTGGCTAGACGTGAATGCCAGTACTCGGCGACGGAGTCTCTCTTCCACCACGAATCCCACACCGATTTTGAGCTCCTTTATATGGCCATTGTAGCAAATGCCATAAAGACCACTCATCTCAGTCCTTGTCCCGTCCATCGCATTTCTTGGACAGTGGTGATGTCAATCTCTACTCTAATGAGGACATCAACCAGCTGGGCAGCGGCACTTTCCCAATTAAGGGACTGGACATTCCAGAGGCATGCTGTCAAATCGTAATCCACGGGGGTTAGAGGGGTTGTCATCAAAAGGGGGGTTCACCTATCCGAGGCTGTTGTTTCCTTTTTATTGGTAGGATTTTTTTTATGTGGCGGGTCCCCCCCATGCGCATAACCCTGGGTAGGGGATTTTTCATCTTCTCAGTTTAGCTCGCCTTCAAACGGTTGTTCTACCCAGAGGATACTTGGTCTAAGACCGTCGTTCATTACTTGAGCCGTATGTAAAAGAATCGTTTCTGGCCACTCCCATGGGAATGATGCTCAGACAAATTACCTCACTTGCGTGAACTGCTACACATGGCTCCATTCTCCTATTGAGTGATTACTCCGAAAAAAAGTTTATAAAATTTTTTCTTCATGTTCTGTATATAGTTCTCCATAGATTGGCCGTTTTTGATCTTATAAAAAATCTGACAAAATTTTCGATAAATTTCACATTTTCTTAAAAACGTCGCCATTGTGTCAATTTTTGTATTTTTTTCGGCTGTGAGTCATTGTACGGACAATAGCCACTAAAGAGAATTTTTTCATTGATGGAGGAGGTCGAAATTACTACGGAATTGCGGAATCTTTTTCGGAGATACCGTTTAACTCGAATAATGGTTAATTTCCAAAAATTTTACTGTGCATTCTTACAGTATACATACATAAAATAAAAACAAAAATGGAAAAAAAAAATTCTCCAAATTATTTTTTAGTAAATTGTTTCCAAACCTAGAGCCAAACACGTCTAATTTACAAAAGGAACTCAAACGCATTTGTGTGTCATAACTTTTTCACAGAAAAGAAGCTAATATATTACCATATTGCAATAAACTAGAGATCCAAAAAATTTTTTGTTCAAAATCGGCCAGTGTTCGTTGTTGAAATAAACTAGAAAAAACATGCCAGTGCAGATAAGAAAATCAGTTGCGGCTACCATGTATTGTGCTGTCGTACATATTGTTTACGAAAAACATTTGTACATACATACATTTGTATGTACACGAAAAAGTGATAAACAAACGTACTAAAAAATAGTAGCCACTACTCAATTGTGTGGGACTAGACATGAGTTCAAGGGCGTCAAAAGCTGTTGGAGCGTATAAATCAGCGAAAATTGCATTACAGACAAATATGCTCCCATATAATTTCGTAGTAGCTACATTTATCATGCATTTCCAGCATACACACATAAATATGTATATGTATGTATATACATATATAACATGCACCCCTCGAATGTGCGTTCTATTGTTTGATAAGTTATCTTCGCAATTATTTCATTTAATTAAATACATTTATGTGCATATAAATGCAACTCTGTCATTATGCCACTTGTTAGCTGCCTATCCAGCGAGCATTGTGCATTGTGGCCATCACTCACGCAGCGTTGCATATTTGTGCCACTGACACGCCTTGACCAACGACTTGCCACAACCGCAACCGCAAACCGCTGCTATTGCTGCAAAATGCTTTTAATTAAGTGCCACTGGCACTAGACAGCCAACGGCAACGGGTATGGTCACAAATTATCGCACACACAAAGGTAATAGTTAAAATAACAATTGCCATAATGACAATTAACTGGAAGAGGAGCGTGATGGCGAAGAATTGATATGATAAAAAAAACTGCAAAAAAAATTAATAATTGTATAATAGTTTGTTAAGAATTGTCAACACATTTCTCGCTTTTGCGGCAGTAATGCCTGATTTTCTGCATGCTCCTATCGCTAGCTGTATGTAATAATTGTAGTATGTTTGTATGTATGTATGTCGATAGTTTATGCCACTGTCTTAACCAAGTGCTAAAACAATCACTCATTCTTTTGTGCATTTCATCCGTTAATGCTTTATTTCTTTTGTTTCTTTTAACTGGAAATCGTAATTGGCAACAGTTTTCAAATGATTGCTGATCGTCAAGCTTTAATGAGCGGCATCCTGCGTAAATGTCTTTTTATTTAACGGCATAACTGTTTGATCGTAATTTTATACACCACACACTGTGGTCTACAAATCGATTTATAATTCATTTAACAATTCAAAGAAATCAGAGACGTATTGAAGCTGCACGACAGCAAAATGGGTCTCATCGCTAAACATAATTTGGATCTCAAAGTAAAATGCGCCAAGTCGTTCCATACGTCAGTCCGAGTTGCTGCGACCGGCGCCGAATCGACTCTACACGCTCTTCGTGTACACTCTCAGCTACGGCCGATCAAAAATTAAATTTTGTAAGTCCCAAAACGACCAAAATTTTTGGTAAAATTTAATTTATCATTGTACGGAAAAATATATTCTCTTCTAAAGAGGTTTTTTAAGTTTTTTAAGGGGTTATATCCACTTGCGAGGCAGAAAAAACGCGTTTTTTTGTGAATTTTTTCCAAAGAGGCATTTTATTTTATACATTAATGGAAAAAATGTACTTAAACAGAATTTAATGTACTTTAACAATCAGCGGTTTATTTAAAAAAATATTGGATCCCCTAGCTCCTGTAGATGATCTGCGGAGAGACGTTCAAAAAAAGTGCTTGGCGGTGAGCAAGATATCTCTGGTCCAAATTATCTGAAAACCAAACCAAAAATATTTAGTTTTGTGATAAATAAATACAGGTAATGATGGAAGGTCTAGTCAAAATTTCCATTTTTGACAAAATGGCGGCTGTTCAAAAAAAAATTCAGTTTTTCATGAAAATTTTTCACTTCAAAAAATCGAAATTATTGTCCAAAACCTTATTCCTTCGACCATTACCGGAAAAATATATCTGAGTAAGTCGTGTGAAAATTTCAAACCGATCGGTTTAGCGGTTTCGGAGAAATTTTCCTCACCGACTCTGAAAACACGGTTTTGAGATAAACGCGTTTAAAGTTTCGGGAACGATTTACGTGCTCCGCCTACTTTCGAACGCTCGGAAACGTTCTTAGTAATACGCTCATATCTCCGAAACTAATTGTCGGATCGATTTGAAATTTTCAGAGAATATTCTTGAATATATGTACATTCAAAAAATGAAAAAAAAGATCGATTTTTTGAAAACCACAAGTGGATATAATCCCTTAATTAACTTCCATCCAAGGAGAAGGGCGACATCATTGCAGCAATGGAGAACCTTATTTCTTAAATAAATTTTATATGTATCTTAAAATATGCATGCATATGCTCTTACAATTTTTAAACAATTAATACTGTAATAATTTTCAAACGTAGAGTTTTACTGTTACATGAAAATATTTCCACACTCTAGTTCTTCCCAAATGCGAGTTTACTTAATGTTCTTCTATTTTTTATTGTTTCAAATTTCAATACCTTCAACAAATGCTTGTAAGTTCTACTGTCGACAGACCCACAAATTCTTTTCAATTAAAGGGTTTCGAAAATCGTTTAGCGTGTGCTTCCGTTCAAATAAAGCGTTCAATAAAGTATTTAAATTCTATCACGAATAAACGATTTCAAGTTACAAGTTAAAGTTACAACAAATTACAGCACAGATATATTGCGCGCGTCCGTTTGCTAGCAATAAAATGCATTTATCACTAAACAAAGCATTTTATGTATTGACAAAAAAATGTTTGTATGAATATACCATAAATTCCTGACGTTTTTGTCTTTGTTAGAAGATATAATAAAGCCAAGTTAAAATCTAAAATAACGGCTGAACTTGCAAACCGAACTTTAAATTACAATTTAGTTGTATTGCAAATAGCTCTATTAATAAATATTATAAGCATATATATCAAGTAATTATTATCAACCTTTTTCAATAATATTGGTTTAATCTGTACAAATTGCTGATAATATACAATATAATACTTAAATTGATAATTTATCAAAAATAACAAAATAATAGATAATTGATAATTAAGTTTATTTTTACAACTAATAGCTCTTTAGCACTTAATAGCTGTCTTGATTAGTCAAACCTTGGAGAGTAACGAGTCAAACTGGTGTAATATATATACCACAACAATGTATTTATAATAAGGCAATTAAATAGAGATAAAAACAGATAATGAATTATATGAATATACCAATACAAAGAGTTGTACACTTACCCTCATGCATTGAATTCCAGTTGATAACCCTGCTGTTTACGTTCACATGTAAATTTTTGAATAAGATAAGATAACAGAGTACCAAAATACTGAGCAGTGCAGTAACAAAGCAAAGACCATGATGACGCGATTAACAAATCAATGTGGTGAGACATAGGATTTCCCCACAATCCAAATTTATTTTTGGATATTTTTGTAGAGTACGTGTCTGATTAATCAAACAATAAATCACGTTAGATTAAAAATTAATTATAAGGGAACTCCAAATTGTTGAAACGAAAAGGATTTGTTCAATAATTATTTATTATCTAATGACACTGAAAATACTACACATAATTCAACAGCGTAGTTCCATCATTTCATTTAGGGAAAAACGCCATGTGATTTAGGAATAAGCATTGTCAGCTTGAGATTAAGTAGTATTAAGAGCGAGATTTGTAATACAGAATTCTATGACTTATGACTCTATGGGTTAGTTTTATAATATGAAATTATTTGATCGGTTTTTAAAGATCATTTTAAAAATGTCAGGCTACAACTAGTGAAAGACATGTTCGATATTACAGGGATAACCTAGTTAGTATTTATACAAACTTTAAGTATACAAAATGATGGTGGTGATACAAAATGGTTCAATTGATAATTGAACCAAAAGTATCCATCCTCCTAAAGTATCTCATCCAGAGGAAGCGATAAGGTTTACGGTCTAAATACTAAATAGTACCGATCTAACCGGGGTGAGATCCCCGAAAATACAGCCTTTGATCGGATAAAACCGCCTCAATTCGGGAAACGTAGAACCGGCAGAAGTGGGAATTAAATTGGCCGTCAATCATCCATACTATTTCGAGGTAAAAACTCCAAATTGAGAAAAATCAAACAGGGGGTTCCGCATGGTGGTGTTCTCTCATCGTTGGTGTCTAACTTCTACATCTCGAAACTACACGCTGATGATTGCACCATAATAACGTTGGTCAATTGAATCGTTGGTATTTGCTTAAACGTAAACGGCTATCTCTCCCCACTCTCCCCATTAAATCCTTAGCGACCATATTCACAAACTGGACGAAAGAAACCTTAATATTGCAGTCGATGACGTTAAAACTCCGATTGTTTATACATAACCAGAAGTTATTAGGTGTAATATTAGGTAGCCTGTGCTCCTTCACTCCTCACATGATCGCGATTATTGCCAAAGCCGCAATAAGGTCGGCCGGTCGGTTCTTAGCTACGTCGCTCCAATATGGCCGCCATTTCAGAACACTCCACTCCGGACTGCAACAGGATGCCTCTTGATGTTTCCTCATCGAACACCTACATACATAGTGAGGTCCGTATGCTCCCAGTTAAGGATCATAATGAACTCCTCTCCAAGCAGTTTCTGCTGGGGTGCTTTCGCAAAAATCATCTCTGCAGTCACTTGCTTGTTGCGGAATCTCCTTCTAGGATCATCAAGATATCGTTCCGACGACATAAAACAATACGCAACGAACTGTAGACATACACTGACGGCCATTCACAATGGAGCCATTAACAGCTGCACCGACTCCTTCTCAGTGAATGGTGTACTTGGAGTCAAACTACGACTCAATGCAGATGAAGAGCACGAGTTGCCGCGAGAATCGAGAGCGACCCTTGTGCAGCTTCGTCCGATACTGTAGCAGGTTAAACTCTTGCATATTCAGAATAGACCTTGACATATCAAATATGTATATGTCCGGCGGACAACGAGTCCGCGCATGACAACTTTTCTATCTCTTACCATCCTAACGTAACAACAACAACAACGGTCCAAATATGCCCCTTTTTCTGACTGTTCTGAATGTTCTCATTTGATTCTCACTCTAGTTGTCAACAATTTAGGCTGAGAAAGTAACTTTTTAAGAGAAACTAGGTTATTTGGATCCGCTTAGGCTCTTTTAAGATTGGAAAGGACCTTTCTATCTGACCAGTCTGTTTATTTTCCACAATAAAGCTTATATGCCTACATAAAAATATCTGTATACAGCAACATTTCCACTAATATAACAAAGCGCTGAACTTCGCGCACGTTTCACCGCGGCAACGGTAATGACGTTTGCGGAATGTCAGCTGTCTGATCGCTTTTGCCACGACTACATACAATAATAATGTTGATGATTTCGATAATGTTGCGCCACGAAAGCCTTTCGTTATGCTAATATTTTACTGTTGTTGATGTTGCCGCTTTACGCTTTTTTTCTGTCGCATTCTACTGCTCTGCTGAAGAATTTATGTTAATATCTATAATGAGCGCTACATTCGTACATCCATATATAAGTAAATATGTAGAGATTCCTAGATGCTGTGCGCCTGACTAAGCGTGCCGCTCTACTAGCCGGTGCAGCCAACAGAACGACTAATGCTACTAGTTGAGCGGTGAAAATTACGAAAAAATGCGCAAGAATCTCTTCCGTTTTCTCTCGCATTGCTTTTCATATGATTTTCTTTATTTTTATACCTTGAACATATTAAATTTGGCAAGTAGATTTTTAACATGCATACTAAGTCCCTTAGTTTTTGAGATATCGGTCTGAAAATTTACACAGTTTCTTATCTGAGCATGAAGCTGCTTATTTGTCCGAATCGCCGATGTCAGAACACTATAACATAGAGCTGCGATACAAACTGTTCGATAATAATTAAGTTCTTGTATGGAAAACTTCCTTATATGACCAGATCTTTTCACGAAATTTGGCATAGATTATTGTCTAAAACAGTACCACAATCTCTGAAGAAATCATACAGACCAGACCACTATAGCATATAGCTGTCATATAAAGTGATCAAAATTACCATAGATAAAGTTCTATTTATGCCCTTTTATGCTATAAAAAGTGCACCTGTGAAGGGTATTAGCTTCGGCGCCGCCGTAGTTAACGTTTTTTCTCTGCACTTATTATTGTTATGCTGCAATTGTAAACTGGTGAAGAAATTAGCAACGCCGCGATGCAATTTTTGATTACTTCATACAAGCAAACACTTGACTGTGTATATGTGTGTGTGGTAAGAAAAACCATATAACTGAAGATATGCACTTTCAAAGCAGCGACGCAGGGTGTGCACAGCTTCCTTGAAGCACCTCCGGCCAACATTTCTTTTCTATGGTGGCTAATAGAACGTGTGGTTAATGGACGCACTTTACACTTCTTTGTAATTGAATTGTGTTGCACCGTTGCTGTGCCATCACCTCGCCTTTCTATTGCAGCATACAATCTTACATTCATATACATATATACTTATAACTACTTTGTTGGCAATGCTGATGCTGAAATTATATATATTTGCGTTGTGCGCTGGCATTCACCGCCACTTGCCGTCCAGCAGCTCCAGTATTATTGCATTTTATGTATAATTCACAATAATTGCATGCGGTGCAGAAACTTCCGAGTACCAGTACCTACAATGATTTCGCATAATAGTGCCGGCTTTTCAATGAATGCACGGTGATCGCGAATCAGATGATTATCGCAGCAACGACAGCCAATTAGGGCTCGCAAGCATGGCTACTCATTGCACCTATAAATTTTTAATAGTTCCTTTCTGAGCACAACTAACTTTTGTGTTTGGTATTGAAGAGCTTGCCCTTATCTTTGATCGAAGTGTTTGCGGTATTCTTTTGATTGTACCGTTACATTTTTTTTTTTGGTTTTTTGCCTTAACAATGGCTTTGTTATGCTCCAACCGATCATTAATTTATTGATGCATGGATACCTTCAGGTAATTAGTTGTTTTTGCACATTTTTTATTTCGAAAATAAAGAGCGCCATGAACTTGTGACGGAAAAGTGCCGGAAATGTTGCTGTAGCTTTAGTCTACAAAAAATCGTTAATTGACTAAGTCCAGTGTTGGTTTTTTATTATTTTTTTAAGCTATGGTCCAGTATAGACTATTTAATAAAATGGGTGGAGCTGTAGTTGAGCAGCTGCACTTCATGTTAAGAGGAAACGGTTTTAAATCCCCGGATAATAATAATAGATGATCCGTTTCAAGGTTAAAATTTAATTTCTTATCATTCGAAATTCACCATGCAAATGCAACAAAAAGTTAGCGAGTTGAATTTGATACGGATACATCACTGAATTGCCATAAGCACTATTTTAATTGTTAAAAGTTTTAGACAACATTTTTGATGAGTTTTATCATTGTGAACGTCCCAAATGACATTACTGCGAATAAAAAAAAATATATATACAATAAACATATATGAAATAAATAATAATTGTTTATAACTAGAAACAGCAGGGAATGCACACTGCTCCAAACTAAGGCTTACACACTAAATTATTTTTTTTTGCGCAGAAATAAGTTTATGCCCACAAAAGTAAGCCTCTGAGGACCTGTTAGCGCCAGGTTACAGGCTGGTAGTTTGAACAACTTTTTTTTTAGATTCGCTTACTCTCCAACGGTTGGCGAGTCGAAGACAACCATAAATACTTTTACTATTTTAACTATCATATTGGCATAGCTATTGCTTTAAGAACCAATAAATTTTATCTCGAGCACTTTGTTGTGAAAAACCATCGCATTAATAGCTTATTTCCAATAATGTTTATCAGATAAATTGATAATTATAACTTGAAATTTATATTATGTATATATTGTTTACCATAAGTAATATTATGTCACTATTGTCAATATTGGCCCAGATAAGCTTATCGATATCACAAATATTGCCTTGTAAAGTTAACTGCTTTGTGCGCTGCGGCACTTAAAGTTGCGTTAATGAAAATAAGATTTATAAATATTTAAAGATCTTTCGTAACATATGTTGATTTGCCAAGCGCACAAAAGTGATTCTTTTGGAAGAATTGCCATTTCAAATTATAAAAACGAAAAAATCGCGTTACATTTGCTTTCATTATCTTTGCTATTTTTTGAAATATATAATTAATACTATATAAAAAGTTCCCCCGAAGAAACTCTTTTGAAAAAGAAACATGTGACTGCAAGAATAAAGTTTGCAAAAGAACATTTCGTTTGGTCATCTACAAAATGGCGAATGAAAACAAAATTGCTCGTTTTGTAGGAACTGGGCCGAGAAAGTATGTAAGGGATAATGAGTCAAAATATACGACCGCACTAGCTAAGGAGTGGTTTGCATCAGAAAGGATCTACGTAATGTCCTGACCAGCGCAGGCACTGAACCTGAAGGAAATCGAACATTTTTTTGAGAAATATTAAACGAGTTGTAGCAACATCAAATTCATAAAGTAGAACACAACTTTGGCTAGTGGCCACGAAGGCATGGGCTCAAATCACTTACGAGTATGACACGAGTTCAAGATCACATAGCCCCATACAACGTCGGTGTATAGACATAATAAAACAACCAAATATTAGTGATTCGAAAAGATTTGCTATAGAAAATTTGAATATTTAACTAGATTTTTTTTTATTTATCCCCCAACAAAATGGGCCCTACTATTTTCATGAACAGGCAAATTTTTTAGAATAGTTTAGTAAAAAATACAAAAAATATGTATTAAAAAAATAAAGCTGTTTATATATGTAGAAATTTGCGGGGATAATAAAAAGAAGATATGCGTAAAAATAGCTAAAAATGACCTTTCAGAGGCATTAAATCATAGTTCGTATTTTTAACTTCAGTTTTCTCTTTTATAGTTAGAACCCACCGCCATTACTATTTTCATGTACACAGCTGTATATTGTAGATTACGCACCTTACAGCCCAAGTACTTGATTGGTTTTTCTATCCATGCTTTTTTCGACCAATTTTTTTTTTAATCGATGAGGGTATTGAGTGAGAGGTTTGGAAATGTCTTAAGGCACCAGTTGAGTGTTTTCAGTAAGAAAAACTTTATACTGTTCTATCGAATCTCAACACGTTGCTTGCGTGAGATCCGAGACTTTTGAAAATAACCTTAAACAAATCAGTGTAAA
The DNA here is from genome assembly GCF_023373825.1 of Bactrocera dorsalis. NCBI lineage: Eukaryota > Metazoa > Arthropoda > Insecta > Diptera > Tephritidae > Bactrocera > Bactrocera dorsalis. Next base: position 8,497,830 of record NC_064303.1, read on the forward strand.
TAAGTTTTAGAAAAGCATCTAAAACAATAATAAAGGCTGGGATTTCGGAATAAAAGTGAATATGAACGAGTAGAGATGGTTCTCTAGATTAAGCATATAGTATATATGTACATGTTGACTTATGGTTTTTGGCTTCAGCCAGTAATGGCAAATCAGCAGCTTCTTGAGAAGTAAAGGAGATGTGCAAAATTTCAGATCGATATCTCAAAAACTGAGGTTATATACAGATAGACGAATATAGCTGAATGGACTCGTCACGCTGACCATTTATATATATTTTAAAGGGTATTCGATGTTTCCTACCGGGTGTTACAAACTTCATAGCTAACTTAATATACCCTGTTCAGGGTATAAAAATATAATCCACATTTCTTTTCTAGGACATATTTTCAATGTACCTTAACACCAACTAATCATTATTACTATGCTTTCCGCATAACAAGTAATTTTTCAAAGCAGTCCTTAGCATTTCGCGCAATTGTGCCAAACTTTTCTTTGCACTGAATGCGCACAATAGTTCTTTCTACGGCCATAATAAGCCACCATTATAGTAGGAAGTTTATTATTTTTTATAAGTTGCCAGCAAAGAATTCAGTTCAACGTGTGGCATAAATGAGGGCAGACAACACACTTAAATTAGCTCATGTGCCATGGTGTGATTTACAAAAATGTCTTGCATGCGCATAACACCGTCATTTCGCAGCCGCTTTGTTATATGCTCCAGAGTGCTGCCACTAAGTAGACTTCCTTCCTAAACTATATACGCTCAAAGCGCATTGTGTCTTGCGGTTGCTGAGGTTGCAGCAACTATTGTGCGCCGTCAGGAACCTTTTCTTCACTTGTATGCCGTTGTTAATAACGCTCATTGTTGTGTGTGAATAATACGAAATTGTAGCGTGCCCCCAACGTCAGCCACCCACCAACTACAAGCGGCGTTCCTCATCCATACAAAAACAGTTTTGTGCGCACTGCTCGATATATGGACATGTATGATGTATGTGTTTAAGTGGAAGGTTCAGCAGCATTACAGCCTATATTATCTGCATTTACCATTTGTGTTTGGGCCATTCAAAGCTACATTGTTGACTGCCAGCTTGCACACATACATACATACCTGCATATGTACTTACAAATAGCGCAATTGCGCTTTTCTTCTAGCAAATCCGTTGCATTTGTTTACATACACATACATACGTGCAGTTCTTGCAACGGCCTACATACATATCTACATACGCCTGGCCTCGTCGCCATTACAAAGTAGTGCAGTAATTGTGGAGTCTTGCCACGTTATGTACTCGCATGTGTGTGTGTATGTACATTGCCGCTGCTGCCACTCACAAACCCTTTTGTATTGCGCACGCCAAGTCTATAATTTGGCTTGTGATTTGTGGTTCAGTTTAAGCTGGTATTACCGCGGATAATTGATTCGATGATGTGAGGGATTTATGAGCGTGAGCTGATGGTGGTTGCTTTCCACATTGTCTGGATTTAAGCCTTTTGATAACCTCAATTGCTGCGCTGATGATGCCAGTGATTTTGCAATGTCTCTATAATATATGGTCACGTGATTTTACTAGACTCTTTAGTATTTATGTACTTTCATTTCGTTACTGTGTGCACAAATAAATGACTGTATAATCTTTTAATCTATTATTTCTCTACTTTCAGGTAAGCTTTGATTGGCTCTAAATTTTATTGTAAGTACATTTTTGAATTATTTTTTATGTAGTATAGTATGTGTGGCACAGCTGTGAACTGTCGATACTTCATCAAGTCTTTGAACTGCGAACTGAACTCCTAGTTATCTCAGCTGAGTTCTAGATAAGGCCAGACATAAGCAGAGGTGCTGCCTAGAACCCAGTATATATGGAACCGCTTTCCGGTGGCCACTATATTAACTGCGTCTCTGCTTCTTAGGACATCCTCTGACGCAAAAGTGTTTCCCTGGTGTCCTGCTTTAGGCATTTCCCGCAGTCTTCTCGATCTGTCAGCCCCACCACACAGTGACCAGTTAGTATTCACATCATGTTCCTAAAGTCTCTTCTGTGTCAATAGAAATTTTGTGTAGTTTCGATCTACCAGTTTGCACATGACTTTTGCAGTTTTGCACCCTGGTAGCCCATTCCAACGGGTTTTCTTCTGTCGAGATCGGCTTATAGACAATGCATGGGTTTCCCAATGTTGATCACGTTTTCGGACGTTAGCCCACTATTTTCATTGCCCTTTATGCCTTTGTGTTCTGGTACCTAGTAGAAGTGAAGTTGCTTACTTCTGGCAACACTTTCCACTGCTGCTTTGCTTCCCAAGACTCTTCTGGCCGATATGCTATGCGAGGTCTAGAAATAAGAAATATATTATTTTCTAAAAGATGGATTTAGTAAAATGTATTTTGCATTATATAAGAGCGCTATATGGCGTTAAAATGATAAGCTTTAGTATTAGAAAAACTACTCAGACAATTTTGTGGATTGTTGACTCTGTGCTGTTTGAGCACTGGAACCATTGAAATAAGACTGGTTACTGAAAGAAGCTCGATATATGGGTGCCACACAAATTAACGCAAAATACCTAGGGACCGAGTTTCCTTCAGCGAATCGGAAAAAAAACCGATTCATTTTTGAAATGGAGGGCTACTGGTGATGAAAAATGGAAAGCACCAACGTAATCGAGCTATGAGACGATACAAACAGTGGAATGGCCTGAATTGATGGTTAGGAATATTTGTAATGTGTTTCTTGGGATTGACAAGAATTCATCTACTATTAGTTGTTCACCTACGGTACAATTGTTCCGTCTGGCTTTGGTCAATAGGAGAGGACTTGTATCTCATCAAAACAATGCTATCCACATATTTTCCTAGTGGCCTGCCGGAAGCTGCGGGAGATTTGTTGGTAGGTTCTTATGCATCCCATAGTCCGAACCCTGACGCAAGAAATTGCTACCTGTTTATTTCTATGGAAAATTATTTGTTTGGTTCAAAAAAAGTTTGTGAAAATCCAGTGTCCAAGTTTTTGTCTACAGAGACAAGGATTTGAATCAGAATTTGAACCAAACCAACCATTTTAAAATAAATATAACCTACAATTTAATACAATAAATTGATGCCTTTTTATACTCTCGCAATAAAGTTGCTAAGAGAGTATTATAGTTTTGTTCACTTAACGGTTGTTTGTAAGTCCTAAAACTAAAAGAGTCAGATATAGGGTTATATATACCAAAGTGATCAGGGTGACGAGTAGAGTTGAAATCCGGATGTCTGTCTGTCCGTCCGTCCGTCCGTCCGTCCGTGCAAGCTGTAACTTGAGTAAAAATTGAGATATCATGATGAAACTTGGAACACGTATTTCTTGGCTCCATAAGAAGGTTAAGTTCGAAGATGGGCAAAATCGGCCCACTGCCACGCCCACAAAATGGGGGAAACCAAAAACCTATAAAGTGTCATAACTAAGCCGTAAATAAAGATATTAAAATGAAATTTGGCAAAAAGGATCACATTAGAGAGGGGCATATTTGGACGTAATTTTTTTGGAAAAGTGGGCGTGGCCCCGCCCCTAAAAAGTTTTTTGTATATATCTCGGAAACTACTAGGTATGTCAACCAAACTCTACAGAATCGTTTCCTTCAGGCATCTCCATATACGAGGGCTGTCCGATAAATAACCGACCTAACCATGACGCACGCGACTTTTAAAAATTTTTTTTTTTATTTTTCTACATAGTCTCCTTGTAACTCCACACACTTCTCCCAGCGATGTTCCCATCTCTGCAACCCTTCCAAATAGTACTTGGCGTCTTTGTTTGCAAAATACGAGTTCACGAAAGAGATTGCCTCCTTATTTGACGAAAATCTCTGGCCGCCGAGCGCAGTTTTAAGTTGAGGAAACAAAAAAAGTCGCTTGGTGCTAGATCCGGTGAATAAGGTGGATGGTCAAGCAGTTCGAACCGCAATTCGTTGATTTTCGCCATGGCGACTGTTGAGGTGTGAGATGGTGCGTTGTCTTGGTGGAACAAGACTTTCTTTTTTTGCAAATGTGGCCGATTTTTCGAAATTTCTTCCTTTAGCTTGTCCAACAATGATGCGTAGTATGCTCCTGTTATAGTTTTTCCTATCAAGATAGTCGATAAAAATAATTCCATGGCTGTCCCAAAAAACACTCGCCATCACTTTCCCAGCCGAATACACAGCTTTAGGTTTTTTTTTAGGCTGGTTCCCCCTTTTCAATCCACTGTTTAGATTGGATTTTTTGTTTCGGGCGTATAATGATGAATCCAAGTTTCGTCTACAGTTATCAATCGGCGCCAATACTCGATCTTATTGCCTCTAAACTGAGCCAACAGAGCGCTGGAAATGTTCATGCGCGCACGTTTTGTGGTCTAGCGTAAGCAAACGCGGCACCCAACGCGCGGACAGCTTTCTCATGCCCAAATCTTGGTTTAATATGTGACAAACAGTTTCTTTTGACATTTTCATAATCTCAGCTATTTCCCTAGCTTTAATACGGCGGTCGTCTAGTACCAATTGATGAACTGTAGCGATGTTATCGTTAGTGGTTACAGTTTTTGGACGCCCAGGACGTTCATCATCTTCCAAGCTCCTGCGACCACTTTTAAATTCAGCTGCCAAAATTTTTAGGGTGGTAAACGTTGGTGCAGAGTCACCATACACAGAGTCCAACTCATCTTGATTTGTGAAGGCGTATTGCCTGTCAAAAATAAAAATTTAATTACAGCTCGATATTCAATTTTTTCCATTTTGGGGAAATCACCGAAATAGACTCACAAAAACGGCTGCCAACAGATAATTGCGCAAGATAAATTTCTGAAATTTTGGCGAATAGCTATTATAATATGCACAATTTGAAGTAGAAACTTTTTTTTTCGGATGTGCCGCTAGCTTCACGTTGAGGTCGGTTATTTATCGGACAGCCCTCGTACAGTTCAAAAATGGAAGAAATCGGATAATAACCACGCCCACCTCCCATACAAAGGTTTTGTTGAAAATCACTAAAAGTGCGTTAACCGACTAACAAAAAACGTCAGAAAACACTGACACTAAATTTTACGGAAGAAATGGCAGAAGGAAGCTGCACCCAGACTTTTTTTAAAAATTGAAAATGGGCGTGGCGTCGCCCACTTATAGACCAAAAACCATATCTCAGGAACTACTCGACCGATTTCAATGAAATTCGGTGTATAATATTTCCTTAATGCCCTGATGACATGTACGAAATATGGGTGAAATCAGTTCACAACCACGCCTTCTTCCAATATAACGCTATTTTGAATTCCATCTGATGCCTTCTTTCTATAATATACACATTAGGAACAAATGATGATAGCGGAATAAAACTTTACACAAATACGGTATTTGAGCTGAGGTATCCCTTGTGGAAAAATTGTCGTGATCGGACTATAACTTTTCAAGGTCCCTTATATCGAACACGAAGAACTCAGTGCCTAACCTAACCTAACCTAATTTTTCACCGAAAATATCGGTAAATCTCTCAGAATTTAATTCTAATTAATTTTACAACAAAATAAAAAAATATGTAAAGGATGGATAATGAAATCTCGATTATCACTTTATCATGCGAGAGTATAAAATATTCGGTGACACCCGAACTTAGCCCTTCCTTACTTGTTATAATACTTTTTATTCAATGACATTAGGTTTAAAGGATTCCGAATGACTAATAGATTTTATAAGAAGCCTTTTCATGTCAAATACTACTATCAGCAAAAAATAGAGAGGTTTTGTTCATAATTTTAAAATTCTTAATTTATTATATGTCGCCCCTTTAAACTAATCCCCCTTGGCCCCAATACACTTGCGCCAACGTTTTTTCCAATCGTTGTCAGGCTTGTCGGTTAATATTTCCGGCTTCTTTTTACGAATAGCTTCGCGCAAACGTCGCATAAAGCTCAAATAGTATTCCTTGTTGACACTTTGGCCGATCGGTAGAAATTCGGAGTGCACCACATCTCGATAATCGAAGAAAATTGTCAACATAACCTTGATTTTTTACCTGCTTTGACGTGGTTTTTTCACTTTTGTAATGATGTTGGGCCGATTGATCGTCTGTTTCCGGATCATAAGCATAGATCCAAAACTCATCGCCAATATATAATAAAACGTTTCATGATATCCTAGTAGTCGGAATGCATTATTTCACAGGCGTTAACGCGACGCTGTTTTCAAAAAATTAAGCGAACCAATCGTCCTTCTGATATACCAACGATGCCAGTAAGATCTCTGAATATTAATTATCGACTCTCAAATACCAATTTCATTATTTTATTGACGTGTTGATCATCAGTAGATGTTGATGACCGTCCTGGACATGGTTCGCCGTCAACACGTTCTCGACCCTCTTTCAATAATTTGTACCAATCACACTGTTTTATTAATGGGTGATTATTAAATAAAACAAATTTTTCTGTAATATAAAGTATAAAATAAATTGATAATATAAAGTAATACAAATATAATAAAAACAAGAAAAGCAATTCAGAATTTTAAATTCTCTTAAGAAGCTATACGGTTTACTTTCCCCTCCAGCTGTGTACCTTAGTACTGATAAAAGTCTATATGCCACTAAAACAAACAACGGTTTGTTGATAAGATATTTAAAATGTATGACACATTTGTACCTTAAATCGAAAAATGTACGCTTACGAATTCATATAATGAAAGGGTTATTAGTACTCATTGTATTATAATTGGTGATTTGAAATGCCCTTAAGCTAGTTATAATACCTACAACGATTTGTATTTATATTGTAAATGAAGCCATTAATTTAATGAATGACTACTGCTTGAAACTCAAGTTCGTATTTATTTTATACTTACTGCCGCTACCTTAGGTGCAATATAAGATAAGTACTCAAATAGACGTCATAAAACTGATTTGTTTCCCCTTCTAAGTATTTTATCATTGTCAGCCATACGAACAGGCACTGTTATCTTTCTAGTGAAAAAATCTGCCGGTATTTATTGGTGTAATGCTTAAGCGACGGCAAATTGTTCAATTATGGAACGATGAGTGTAGCTTAGTAAATATTTGGGAACAAAATTTCAAGAAACCTATTTTTCCATAGCGACAGCATGGACAAAAAAGTATCAAAACTATATTAAGAATTATATTTATGTCAAATTTCATATAAATGTCAAAGAAGATGTAAAATTTCAAATACCGTTTAAACACATAGTTTGGTATCATGTCCTGACCGACACCTAATTACAAGTTTAAGGGATATGGCGACTGTAAAATTTTTAGAAAATCGATTTTTTCGCTTAAACTATGATTTATAGTCATAAGAATTTCAGAAAATCGTTTCTTTTCGCTGAAACGATTTGTAGCGAGGGAACCATTTTGAAACGATCTCAACCATATGAAGTAAGCCCATCTCCGGCACTTTTTTTACGTAGGCAAACTTCGATTGATTCAATCCTTTTTTATTGGCCAATTTATTACGAAATGATAGATAAAAAATTTAATTTTTTTGATGAAATATCTATAATTTTTGAAAGAATTAATATTTTCAAATTTGCTTACTTCTATTAGTTTTCTCATGTAGATTAATGAGGTTCTTCTTCACTTAAAATTTTTCTGGGTACCCAGAGGATACTTTTCCTGAAGACTGTAAGTCGTGTGCTAAAATAATCATTTTTGGCCACCCCCCAAATTGAATAGCGCCCAGAGAACTTTCCTCACTTCCATAAAGTTCTACACATGTCGGACGAGAGACCAGTTGGAGAAGGACCTGACTACACTGGGAATCTCCAATTGGCGCCAAACAGCGAAATGGAAGAACGACTGGCACACTATTATAAACTCGGCTATAACCTCGTAAGCGATGTATACGTCAATAAAGATGAAGAAGAAGAATAATCACTTCAAATAATTCGAGTAAAATTTGATCAGATCAACCCTTGTGTTTTTTCCCTCGAAAAAGCCACAAATAATATTAGCCAAAGGCTATCAACTATCGTTTAAGTGATAGCAATATCATATTAAACGAATTTTCAAGGCGAATTATATCCATAAAATACGTATATGTATGTTCTCCCCGCTTATAACAATATATTGTATTACCTGACTTTGGCAAACTACGAAAATTAAGCAAAAGTTGACACTTTTGGCCGAACACATATTACCCTTTACTTGCTGCACATTCATAAGCTTTGCATTGGCCCATTAAATCACTAAGGAAGTAAATGCGGTATTTTAGTCTACTTAGTTTGAGATGCCTTTTGGCTAGATTGTGTGTCCATTTAAAGAGGCTAAAATTGCTAAAGCATACAACACTCGACTTTCGAGTGCATATAAAGCTTATAGTTGAATTATTTATTGGCAGCACTTGAGTCTACAAGGAACACTGCACTAATGGCGTATTTGCGTTGGTTGGTATGATGTGGCATGCTCACGGCAGGCTGTGGCATGAGTTCTAAACCTTTCATATGTACTTACATACACCTTGTGTTATATGTATGTATATACCGTCTATGCATAAGTAAAACTGCACTGGGTCTAAGATATACATATATATGTAGATAAAAGCATACATGTGTTCAGCTAAATGTTACAGATTATGTGTGTGGGCAGTGCCACACAGAATTTACTAGCATCTTTATACTTGTATATATGTATCTACTTACATATGTACGCACGTATACGAGTTAATACACCACAGCTCGCTTGGGCATGATTTGTTGGCAATTCAGCGCAAATCTTCATTAATATCAAAGTAAGTCAATTTCCGTACAAGTTCCTCTACTGTCAACCACAATGCAGTGTCAGTGGCAACGTCAAAATGCGTTAAAATGAAAGCTTTTCAGCGTTAATGAACATCAAGCCAAGGGAAACCACAAAGAGAGCAGTGGGTTTGATGTATGCTGCCCTTCTCTTGGCTCTGGCAGTTTTAGTGTAAGTCCGCTGATTTAGTTCCTTGACAGTTATGAATGGCAGGGAAATGCTCGTGTGCATGTCCGGGTGTGGCAAAGCGTATACTTGCGCCATATGTATACATATATAAGTACTATACAGGATCAAAGTATTAGTATCTAATTATAGTAGGATTTTTAGGTATTGTGAAATGATTTTGCTTTAATACCAGCGGATCGTTACAATACAGTGGTTATTAGTTCAGCAGCATGGTACCAGTTATTAATAATATTGATTGCCTCGTTCCTATGTAGTGTAGTTATAAACTTTGATTCGATTTTGTTTCTCTTTTAATAAATTTTTGGGTGAGTACTTAGTATCTATTGGAATATGTCTATCAAGTATATTGTATATATTGTAAATGATCATCGTTACGCGATGAGTCGATTTAACCGTACCCGTCTGTCCGTCTGTATATATGTACACCGTGAAACTCAGGGACTCGATAGGTAGGTAGAAAAATTGAAGCTTTTGCTGCGACTTATGGTCTATTGTGCCCTCTTCTATATCATATATGGTCACAAAGTTCCAACATTCTGAAAAGTTCCAGGAGCCTACTGTGCGCGAATGAGGTGATGTGGTCCGTGTCCACGGAAAGGGAACCTAACGCCTTTAGCCTGCTTCTGCAAATTGCAGAGCAATCCAGAATCAGGTGTTCCGGAGTTTCCCTATTCCATGTCGCAGAACCGTCAGTTTACGCAAGAGACTATCCCCATGTTGGACAAGTTGTCTTGAGCCTGCAGTGCCCTTTACAGAGCGCGACAAGGAAACGGAATTTCTCTCGGGTGGAAATCTTGCAAGGATGAACCCTCCGGCTGCTTGCTGCCAATGCTGTTTTTTCCCCACTCTCTCCTCCATGCGGACTACTTTATAGTGTGGGTCCCCACCGCAATAGATGGTTCTGGCCCTATCATCCTGTACGCTGCCGAAAAGCGGGCTAGTTCGTCGGTCAGCTCATTGCCGGCTACCCCTTTATGCCACGGTAAGCAAATTAAGTGTGCACGGTTGCAAACTGATAGGCTGTTCAGCTTTCCTATACGGTGCCGCTTAACTATCGCTAAGTATGGCATTTCTGCTTGAAAGATGTTAGGAAAAACGCGCCGTGCGGAA